>NW_027596697.1:0-85000 GCF_964194155.1 Cetorhinus maximus
AGAGGGGGAGAGAGAGCGAGAGAGAGAGGGGGAGAGAGAGCGAGCCACACAGCCACAGGGCAGGAGCGGTGCTGGTGGTGAGCAGGAAGGCGTTCTCTCCTGTGTTCCGGGTCCAACGTTCACCCCTCTCTCACAACGTACACAGTACATCTGATCGACATCACCTCACTGTTTGTGGGATCTTGCTTTGCGAAATTGGCAAGTCTGGTTGGCATACTGCAGAAGCGACTGCGCCTGAATGGCTGTGATCGGACGTTGGGAAAAGGTGAAAGCTGCTGTGCGTTCAAATGGGAGTCTCTCCGCGGGTGAAGACATATTTGAACACCAAACGAGGGAAACTTTGCCCGATGCTGTGAAACGCACCTGGTGATTCCACGGTTACAGGGCAAGTGATTCCACATCACATCTTAAATAGCGCTGCACCAGAACAATGGCCGATCGGCCCATCATGTCTGTGCCAGCCCTTCCGAAGAGGTAGCCCCATCTCCCTGCAAATTTTTCCCCAATTCCCCTTTGAGCGTCCCTATTGAACCCGCTTCCATTGCCCTTTCAGGCAGCGTCTGCCAGGTCACAACAACTCGCTGTGTCCTCCCCTTCTGCCAATCACCTCTAATTTGGTTATCAGCCCTGTGTCACTGCAAACTCTGTCTCCTTATTGACACTAAATCCATTTCCAAAAGGCATTTGATAAGGTTCTATGTAAAAGGCTATTTAACAAGATAAGAGCTCCCGACGCTGGCGGTGATAACGTTAGCATGGATATCGGACCACATAACGCAGGAACAGGGAAACAGAAGGTCCGGATAAAAGAGGCCGCTAGGGAAGAGTGATCATAATTTTTTAACCGAGTTTGAGTGATCCATTCAAGCCTGAAATTAGGGCCTTAAATCAAAACAAAGCAAGCTACCTTAGTACGTGGGGTGAGTTAGCCAAGGATGATTTACGTTAAGGGCGCTAGATATATATGAGTTATGCAATAAAGGGGAACCATTAGATGTGGTGTATTTTGATTTCTAAAAGACGTTTGATAAGGTGCCTCAAAGGGTTTCTGCACAAGATCATAGCGTTGGGGGTGATATATTAGCATGCATAAAGAATATCTAACGGGAAAGAGGGAGTGGGGATAGGTGGTTGTCCTTGGATTGGCCTCAGTTATTTACAATCTATATTAATGACGGGGATGAAGGGACCGAGTAGATCATATCTTTGCAGTGACAGCAAATTTGGCTCTTTGGGAAAGCAAGCTGTGAGGAGGATACAAAGAGTAGGGACAGAAGGGACAGGAGCAGGTCATTCGGCCCGTCTAGCCTGCTCCACCATTCAGTAAGATCAGGGCTGATCTTGGGCTCCAACTTCACTTTACCTCCCACTCCCCATATCCCCTTAACTCCCCGAGAGGCCAAAAAACCTGTCTGCCCCGGCCTTACGTGTACTCAATACTGGAGCATCCACAATGCCCTGGGGGGGGTGGGAATTCCAAAGGTTCACGACCCTTTTGAGTGAAGAAATTTCTACTCATCTCAAGTCTGAAACAATCGGCCCCTTATCCTGAGACTGTGCCTCTTCCCCCTGCCTCCTCCCCATGTTCTAGATTCCTCAACCAGTGGAAACAAATCTCTGTGTCTACCCCGTCAAGCCCCTTCAGAATCCTGTTTGTTTCAATGGCATATAGACAGGTTCAGGGAGTGGGAAAAATTTGGCTGATGGGAGAATAATGTGGGGAAATGTGACCATGTCCACTTTAGCAGGAGGAATAGAGAAACAGAATATTCTTTAAACAGAGATAGAGGCTGCTGAACGCTGTGGTACTGAGGGATCTGGGTGTCCTGGTACATGAGTCACAACGAGTTAGTATGCAGCTGTAGCAAGTGATTGGGGAGGGAAATGCAATGTTGGGCTTTATTGCGAGGGGGGTGGAGTATAAAAGTCGGGAAGTCTTGCTCCAATTGTACAGGGCGTTGGTGAGGCCGCTCCTGGAGCCCTGTGGACAGTTTCAGTCACCTTACCTCAGGATCGATAGACTCGCATTGGAAGCCATTCAGAGAAGGTTCACTGGGCCGATTCCTGGGGTGAAGGGGGTTTGTCTGATGAGGAAAGGTTGAGCAGGTTGGGCCCTGTACCCACTGGAGTTTAGAAGAATGAGGGGTGGTCTTATTGAAACATATCAGATTCTGGAGGGAGGGAGGGGGTTTGACAGGGTGGACGCTGAGAGGATGTTTTCCCCTCTCGTGGCGGGGGGAATCTAGAACGAGGGGGGAGGGGGCACAGTTTCAGAATGAGGGGTCTCCCATTGAAGACAGAAACAAGGAGGAATTTCCTCTCTGGGAGGGTCGTGAGTCTGTGGAATTCTCCCCCCCCTCCCTCAGAGAGCAGTGGGGGCCGGGTCACTGAATATAATCAAGGCTGAGTTAGACAGGTTTCTGATCGACCGGGGGGGAGAGGAGTCGAGGATTATGTGGCGGGGGCGGGGGGCACAGGGAAGAAAGTAGAGTTCAGGCCACAATCAGATCAGCCACGATCTTACTGACTGGAGGAGCAGGTTGGAGGGATCGAAAGGGCCCACTCCTGCCCCCTATTTCTCAGTGAGCTTCTGGTCCTGATCGCGCACACCTCTTATCAAGCCTGCTTCGTCTCTGTGTAAACCACCCCCCACATCCCCCACCCCGATCCATCTTCCTGCTCTCGTACATCTCTTCTCCCCGAGGTTTCTCGCTTCATCCCGCTCCTGTCTGCTGAAACCCTGGATTTCTGGCTGATGGGACTCTCTTTTTGGCTAGACAGCGATCAAACCAAGCTCATTCAAACACTGTGCTCCTTTCCCCCCAACCCCGAGCGAACCTCTTACCCCGGGGCCCTGGATTGTGGGTGGGCATCCAAGGCAATACCCGGATTTCCCTCTGTCCTGGTAGTGGGGGCGGGGGCGGTGACAGTGATCCCTCAATCCCTCAGCTACACGCAGGGGGTCGGCAGGGTCTGGAGGAGCGCCGATCTTAAAGGGCCATCAATATGAGGCAGTCGCTAATAAATCCAAGGGGGGGGAGAGATTCGGGAGAAACTTCTTTACCAAGAGAGTAGGGAGGCTGCGGAGCTCACTCCCAAAAGGGAGTGCCCGAGGTGTTGATGGCTGAAGCTGGGTAAACACGCGGGGGAGAAAGGGAGAGAAGGGCAGGGCGGTGGGGTATCGATGGAGCGAATGGCCCATCACGGCACTGGGGCCAGATACGCAAAAGATCTATTTCTTCCCGCAGATCGCGAGAAATAGGATTGGTTGGGGGGGGGCGAGGAGATGACCCGTCCAGTCTGCTCCGCCACTCAATCCGATCAGGGCTGACCCCCTGTGACTGTGCTCCCGGTGTCCTGGATTCCCCTCCACCCGATCGAGCCCCTCCTCCCTCCCTGCAGGGTCTCACACGGCAGCAATGGGGTGGCCCTGGCTATCCTCGGAGCTCTGGAGAAGGCCGGCCCGATCTCCACAGCCCCAGCCGGACTCACCCGAGAGGCAGACAGCTTCCTCCTGCCGATTGGCGACAGGGTGCGGAGTCTCACACACACACACACACACATACAGACAGACACACATACAGACAGACACACATACAGACAGACACACACACACACATACAGACAGACCCACACACACACAGACATACAGACAGACCCACACACATACAGACAGACAGACAGACACACACACACACACACACACATACAGACAGACACAGACACACACACAGACACACACACAGACACACACACAGACACACACACAGACACACACACAGACACACACACAGACACACACACACACAGACACACACAGACACACACACAGACACACACACACACAGACACACACACAGACACACACAGACACACACAGACACACACAGACACACACACACACAGACACACACACACACACACACACACACACACACACACACACACACAGACACACACACACACAGACACACACACACACAGACACACACACACACAGACACACACACAGACACACACACACAGACACACACACACAGACACACACACACAGACACACACACACACAGACACACACACACAGACACACACACACACACACAGACACACACACAGACACACACACAGACACACACACAGACACACACACAGACACACACACAGACACACACACAGACACACACACACAGACACACACACACAGACACACACACACACACAGACACACACACACAGACACACACACAGACACACACACAGACACACACACAGACACACACACACAGACACACACACACAGACACACACACACAGACACACACACACAGACACACACACACACAGACACACACAGACACAGACACACACACACACAGACACACACACACACAGACACACACACACACACACAGACACACACACACACACACACAGACACACACAGACACACACACAGACACACACAGACACACACACAGACACACACACAGACACACACACAGACACACACACAGACACACACACACACAGACACACACACAGACACACACACACACAGACACACACACACAGACACACACACACACACAGACACAGACACACACACAGACACAGACACACACACAGACACAGACACACACACACACACAGACACACACACACAGACACACACACATACAGACATACACACACAGCTGCCACTTTCCCACTGAGCTCTGCCTCACACACTGGGGGGAGGCCGTTCAGCCCGCCCAGCCTGTCCCCCCCGCCCCGAGCGACCGACAACCAATCGCGGGCTTTTTGGAAACGAGCCGACACGGCCGGGTCGGGTCCCACATTCCCGGGCCCGGGAGGAATGTCGATTCCCAGGACTCGGGGCGCAGTTTCCCAACGGCTCAACATCCAAAACCGACCCTGGGATCGTTGAAGTCTGATCGGAGAGATGGAACCTTCGACAGCGCCGCGCTCCCCCCCCCACAAACAGCGCCGCGCTCCCCTTCCCCCAAACAGCGCGGCGCTCCCTCAGCACTGAGCCTCCGACAGCGCGGCGCTCCCTCAGCACTGAGCCTCCGACAGCGCGGCGCTCCCTCAGCACTGAGCCTCCGACAGCGCGGCGCTCCCTCAGCACTGAGCCTCCGACAGCGCGGCGCTCCCTCAGCACTGAGCCTCCGACAGCGCGGCGCTCCCTCAGCACTGAGCCTCCGACAGCGCGGCGCTCCCTCAGCACTGAGCCTCCGACAGCGCGGCGCTCCCTCAGCACTGAGCCTCCGACAGCGCGGCGCTCCCTCAGCACTGAGCCTCCGACAGCGCGGCGCTCCCTCAGCACTGAGCCTCCGACAGCGCGGCGCTCCCTCAGCACTGAGCCTCCGACAGCGCGGCGCTCCCTCAGCACTGACCCTCTGACAGCGCGGCGCTCCCTCAGTACTGACTCTCCGACAGCGCGGTGCTCCCTCAGCACTGACCCTCCGACAGCGTGGCGCTCCCTCAGCACTGAGCCTCCGACAGCGCGGCGCTCCCTCACTACTGAGCCTCTGACAGCGCGGCGCTCCCTCAGTACTGACCCTCCGACAGTGCGGCACTCCCTCAGTACTGACCCTCCGACAGTGCGGCACTCCCTCAGTACTGACCCTCCGACAGTGCGGCACTCCCTCAGTGCTGACCCTCCGACAGTGCGGCGCTCCCTCAGCACTGACACTCCGACAGTGTGGCGCTCCCTCAGCACTGTGCCTCCGACAGTGCGGCACTCCCTCAGTACTGACCCTCCGACAGTGCGGCACTCCCTCAGTACTGACCCTCCGACAGCGCGGCGCTCCCTCAGCACTGACACTCCGACAGTGTGGCACTCCCTCAGCACTGTGCCTCCGACAGTGCGGCGCTCCCTCAGCACTGACACTCCGACAGTGCGGCACTCCCTCAGTACTGACTCTCCGACAGTGCGGCGCTCCCTCAGTACTGACCCTCCGACAGCGCGGCGCTCCCTCAGCACTGACACTCCGACAGTGTGGCGCTCCCTCAGCACTGTGCCTCCGACAGTGCGGCACTCCCTCAGTACTGACCCTCCGACAGTGCAGCATTCCCTCAGAAATTGCCCCTCCGACAGTGCGGCACTCCCTCAGTACAGATTCTCTGACACTGTGGCACGCCCACAGTACTGACTCTCCGACATTGCGGCTCTCCCACTGCTAGTTTGAGTGGAGTCTGGACATTTGCCCAGTTTCTGGAGCAAGGGCCTGAACCAATCACGTTCTGACTCAGCGATACAAAGAGGGACTCGGACTAAGAGCGTCACAGGAGCTGAAAGATGTTAGAGAAAGGGAGGGGTGTAGGGCTGGAGGAGGTTACAGAGATAGGGAGGGGTGTAGGGCTGGAGGAGGTTACAGAGATAGGGAGGGTTGTAGGGGCTGGAGGAGGTTACAGAGATAGGGAGGGTTGTAGGGGCTGGAGGAGGTTACAGAGATAGGGGGGGTTGTAGGGGCTGGTGGAGGTTACAGAGATAGGGACGGTTGTAGGGGCTGGAGGCGGTTACAGAGATAGGGAGGGTTGTAGGGGCTGGAGGAGGTTACAGAGATAGGGAGGGGTGTAGGGGCTGGAGGAGGTTACAGAGATAGGGAGGGATGTAGGGGCTGGAAGAGGTTACAGAGATAGGGAGGGTTGTTGGGGCTGGAGGAGGTTACAGAGATAGGGAGGGTTGATGGGGCTGGAGGAGGTTTAAGAGATAGGGAGGGTTTTTGGGGCTGGAGGAGGTTACAGTGATAGGGAGGGTTGGGGGAGCTGGAGAAGGTTACAGAGATAGGGAGGGTTGTAGGGGCTGGAGGAGGTTACAGAGATAGGGAGGGTTGTAGGGGCTGGAGGAGGTTACAGAGGTAGGGAGGGTTGTTGGGGCTGGAGGAGGTTACAGAGACAGGGAGTGTTGTAGGGGCTGGAGGAGGTTACAGAGATAGGAAGGGTTGTAGGGGCTGGAGGAGGTTACAGAGAAAGGGAGGGTTGTAGGAGGTTACAGAGATAGGGAGGGTAGTAGGGGCTGGAGGAGGTTACAGAGATAAGAAGGGTTGTAAGGGCTGTAGGAGGTTACAGAGATAGTGAGGATTGTAGGGGCTGGAGGAGGTTAAAGAGATAGGGAGTGTTGTAGGGGCTGGAGGAGGTTACAGAGATAGGGAGGGTTGTAGCGGCTGGAGGAGGTTGCAGAGATGGGGTGGTTGTCAGGGCTGGTGGAGGTTTCAGATTTAGGGAGGGTTGTCGGAGCTGGAGGAGGTTACAGCAATAGGGATGGTCATAGCTTCTGGAGGAGGTCACAGAGATAGGGAAGGTTGTAGGGGCTGGAGGAGGTTACAGAGATAGGGAGGGTTGTAGGGGCTTGAGGAGGTTACAGAGATAGTGAGGGTTGTAGGGGCTGGAGGAGGTTACAGAGTTGGGGAGGGTTGTAGGGGCTGGAGGAGGTTACAGAGATAGGGAGGGTTGAAGTTGCTGGAGGAGGTTACAGAGATACAAAGAGTTGTCGGGGCTGGAGGAGGTTACAGAGCCAGGGATGCTCGTTGGGTCTGGAGAAGTTTCAGTGATAGGGAGGGTTGTAGGATATGGAGGAGGTTACAGAGATAGGGAGGGTTGCAGGGGCTGGAAGTGGTAAGAGAGATAGGGAGGGTTGTAGGGGCTGGAGGAGGTTACAGAGATAGGGAGGGTTGCAGGGGCTGGAGATGGTTACAGAGATAGGGAGGGTTGTAGGGGCTGGAGGAGGTTACAGAGATAGTGAGGATTGTAGGGGCTGGAGGAGGTTACAGAGATAGGAAGGGTTATAGGGGCTGGAGGAGGTTACAAAGCCAGGGATGGTTGTAGGGGCTGGAGGAGGTTGCAGAGATAGGGAGGGTTGTTGGGGCTGGAGGAGGTTACAGAGTTAGTGAGGATTGTAGGGGCTGGAGGAGGTTACAGAGATAGGGAGGTTTGTTTGGGACTGGAGGTGGTTACAGAGATAGGGTGTGTTGTAGGGGCTGGAGGAGGTTACAGAGATAGGGAGGGTTGTAGAGGCTGGAGGAGGTTGCAGAGATGGGGTGGTTGTCAGGGCTGGAGGAGGTTTCAGATTTAGGGAGGGTTGTCGGGGCTGGAGGAGGTTACAGCAATAGGGAGGGTCATAGCTTCTGGAGGAGGTCACAGAGATAGGGAAGGTTGTAGGGGCTGGAGGAGGTTACAGAGATAGTGAGTGTTGTTGGGGCTTGAGGAGGTTACAGAGATAGTGAGAGTTGTAGGGGCTGGAGGAGGTTACAGAATTGGGGAGGGTTGTAGGGGCTGGAGGAGGTTACAGAGATAGGGAGGGTTGAAGTTGCTGGAGGAGGTTACAGAGATCGGGAGGGTGGTAATTGCTGGAGGAGGTTACAGAGATACTAAGAGTTGTCGGGGCTGGAGGAGGTTACAGAGCCAGGGATGCTTGTTGGGTCTGGAGAAGGTTTCAGTGATAGGGAGGGTTGTAGGATATGGAGGAGGTTACAGTGACAGGGAGGGTTGTAGGGGCTGGAGGAGGTTACAGATCCAAGGATGGTTGTAGGGGCTGGAGGAGGTTACAGAGATAGGGTGTTTGTCATGGCTGGAGGAGGTTTCAGATTTAGGGAGGGATGTAGGGGTTCTAGGAGCTTGCAACGATAGGAGCGTTGTCGGGGCTGGAGGAGGTTACAGCAATAGGGAGGGTCATAGCGGCTGGAGGAGGCCACAGAGAAAGGGAAGGTTGTAGGGGCTGGAGGTTACAGAGATAGGGAGGGTTGTCGGGGCTGGAGGAGGTTACAGAGCCAGGGATGGTTGTTGGGTCTGGAGAAGGTTTCAGTGATAGGGAGGGTTGTAGGAGCTGGAGGAGGTTACAGAGATATAGAGGGGTGTAGGGGCTGGAGGAGCTTACAGAGATAGGGAGGGTTGTCGGCGCTGGAGGTGGTTACAGAGATGAGGTAGTTGTCAGGGCTGGAGGAGGTTTCAGATTTAGGGAGAGTGTAGGGGCTGGAGGAGTTTAGAGTTAGGGGGAGTTGTAGGGGTTCGAGGAGGTTGCAAAGATAGGGAGGTTTGTCTGGGCTGTAGGAGGTTACAGAGAAAGGGATGGTTGTTGGGTCTGGAGAAGGTTTCAGAGATAGGGAGGGTTGTAGGATATGGAGGAGGTTACAGTGACAGGGAGGGTTGTAGGAGCTGGAGGAGGTTACAGAGATAGGGAGGGTTGTAGGGGCTGGAGGAGGTTACAGTGGCTGGAGGAGGTTACAGTGATAGGGAGGGTTGGGGGAGCATACAGAGATAGGGAGGGTTGTAGGGACTGGAGGAGGTTACAGAGACAGGGAGTGTTGTAGGGGCTGGAGGAGGTTACAGAGATAGGAAGGGTTGTAGGGGCTGGAGGAGGTTACAGAGGTAGGGAGGGTTGCAGGGGATGGAGGAGGTTACAGAGATAGGGAGGGTTGTAGGAGGTTACAGAGATAGGGAGGGTAGTAGGGGCTGGAGGAGGTTACAGAGATAAGTAGGGTTGTAAGGGCTGGAGGAGGTTACAGAGATAGTGAGGATTGTAGGGGATGAAGGAGGTTACAGAGATAGTGAGGATTGTAGGGGCTGGAGGAGGTTACAGAGATAGTGAGGATTGTAGGGGATGAAGGAGGTTACAGAGATAGTGAGGATTGTAGGGGCTGGAGGAGGTTACAGAGATAGGGAGGTTTGTTTGGGACTGGAGGTGGTTACAGAGATAGGGAGTGTTGTAGGGGCTGGAGGAGGTTACAGAGATAGGGAGGGTTGTAGCGGCTGGAGGAGGTTACAGCAATAGGGAGGGTCATAGCTTCTGGAGGAGGTCACAGAGATAGGGAAGGTTGTAGGGGCTGGAGGAGGTTACAGAGATAGTGAGTGTTGTAGGGGCTTGAGGAGGTTACAGAGATAAGAAGGGTTGTAGGGCTGGAGGAGGTTACAGAGATAGTGAGGATTGTAGGGGCTGGAGGAGGTTACAGAGATAGTGAGGATTGTAGGGGATGGAGGAGGTTACAGAGATAGTGAGGATTGTAGTGGCTGGAGGAGGTTACAGAGATAGGGAGGTTTGTTTGGGGCTGGAGGTGGTTACAGAGATAGGGAGGGTTGTCGGGGCTGGAGGTGGTTACAGAGATAGGGAGGGTCATAGCTTCTGGAGGAGGTCACAGAGATAGGGAAGGTTGTAGGGGCTGGAGGAGGTTACAGAGATAGTGAGTGTTGTAGGGGCTTGAGGAGGTTACAGAGATAGTGAGGGTTGTAGGGGCTGGAGGAGGTTACAGAGTTGGGGAGGGTTGTTGGGGCTGGAGGAGGTTACAGAGATAGGGAGGGTTGAAGTTGCTGGAGGAGGTTACAGAGATACGAAGAGTTGTCGGGGCTGGAGGAGGTTACAGAGCCAGGGATGCTTGTTGGGTCTGGAGAAGGTTTCAGTGATAGGGAGGGTTGTAGGATATGGAGGAGGTTACAGTGACAGGGAGGGTCGTAGGAGCTGGAGGAGGTTACAGAGATAGGGAGGGTTGTAGGGGCTGGAGGTTGTTACAGTGGCTGGAGGAGGTTACAGTGATAGGGAGGGTTGGGGGAGCATACAGAGATAGGGAAGGTTGTAGGGACTGGAGGAGGTTACAGAGACAGGGAGTGTTGTAGGGGCTGGAGGAGGTTACAGAGATAGGAAGGGTTGTAGGGGCTGGAGGAGGTTACAGAGGTAGGGAGGGTTGCAGGGGCTGGAGGAGGTTACAGAGCCAGGGATGGTTGTAGGGGCTGGAGGTGGTTACAGAGATAGGGAGGTTTGTTTGGGGCTGGAGGTGGTTACAGAGATAGGGAGGGTTGTCGGGGCTTGAGGTGGTTACAGAGATAGGGAGGGTTGTAGGGGCTGGAGGACTTTACAGAGACAGTGAGTGTTGTAGGGGCTGTAGGAGGTTACAGAGATAGGGAGGGTTGTAGGGGCTGGAGGAGGTTACACAGATAGGAAGAGTTGTAGGGGCTGGAGGAGGTTACAGAGCCAGGGATCGTTGTAGGGGCTGGAGGAGGTTACAGAGATGGGGTGTTTGTCATGGCTGGAGGAGGTTTCAGATTTAGGGAGGGTTGTAGGGGTTCTTGGAGCTTGCAACGATAGGAGGGTTGTCGGGGCTGGAGGAGGTTACAGAGATCGGGAGGGTTGAAGTTGCTGGAGGAGCTTACAGAGATCGGGAGGGTTGTAGTTGCTGGAGGATGTTACAGAGATCAGGAGGTTTGTAGTTGCTGGAGGAGGTTACAGAGATCGGGAGGGTTGAAGTTGCTGGAGGAGCTTACAGAGATCGGGAGGGTTGTAGTTGCTGGAGGAGGTTACAGGGATCGGGAGGGTGGTAGTTGCTGGAGGTGGTTACAGGGATCGGGAGGGTGGTAGTTGCTGGAGGAGGTTACAGGGATCGGGAGGGTGGTAGTTGCTGGAGGAGGTTACAGGGATCGGGAGGGTGGTAGTTGCTGGAGGAGGTCACAGAGATAGGGAGGGTTGTCATTTTTGTAGGAGGTTACAGAGATAGGGAGGGCTGTAGGTTACAGAGATAGGGAGGGGGTGTAGGGGCTGTAGGAGGCTACAGAGATCGGGAGTGTTCTCGTGGCTGGAGGAGTTTACAGAGAAAGGGATGGTCATTGGGGCTGGAGGAGGTTAGAGAGATAGGGAGGGTCGTAGGAGGTTAGAGAAAGGGAGGGTCATAAGGGCTGGAGGCGCTGTCTCATGCGATCCAAACGTTCCATTCAGTTAGCGTGTGTCCCCGGCCCTGTGTACATGAGCCCCTGTATTAACCCTTTGCTCACCAGCCTGCGGCTCCTACACTCCGGTTCCGCCTCTGGCTCCATTGTCGTTGGTCACGTCTCCTCAGGGCGTCCGAGTCCTCCTCGTGCCCTTTGCAAAGCCAATCTTCCTCCAGCAACTTTGCTACCCACCCTGTGGTGCTCGTGGCCAGATGACTGAGCTCTCCTTATCTCAACTGAAGTTGTGGTGTTTTTTTTTCCCCCCCCCACAAGGGAATGTTTAGCCCTTTCAGAAGGCTGCAATTTCAGAGAGACCGAATCTTTCACTCCCTGGTGTCAATGGATCAGTCTCCGCTCCATCTACGATTGAGCCACCCGATTCCCGTCTAAATTCACTCCCAAATATTGTGCAAAGTCTTCTCAGAAGGAAACCTTTCAGTCACCCTCTCCGGATTGTCAGTTGCGTGTTTGAAAATAGCTTCTCACAATTCAGACATCAAAATGTCCCCATGCAGCACCTCATTGACTTAATCCTCTCTCGTCGATGGTTGGTGTCTTCCCTCCTGTCTCGCGTTCAACTATTCAAGCTTTGCAATCTCTCGATGTTGCTGTCTGAGCTGCAGAGTCTCGCTGGGACGCTCACGTATGCCTGGTGTCCCGGTTTTAACGCCTCTTGGAAGAGCCTTGGGGATCGCCTTTTCTCCGCTACCAAGAGGCTGCACTGCTGTCCCGGATTAACCTGTCCCGGCTCGGTCAAACCGCTGTCCCGGGAGACCCTGGTCGCAGAGGTTGGGGGAACAGGACTGAAGTAGGTGCAGCTTCAATCCCAGGGTGATCCGTTCTGCTCTGATGCCCCAGCTCAACTGGGCTCTGCCAATCCCAGCTTCGGTCCTGGTTTAGCTGGACTTTCCCAGGCGCAATTCCAACGCCAGGCTAATCGGGCAGTTCCCCTATCCTGAGTTAGCCGGACTGTCTCAGCTCCTACCCCAGGTTAACTGGACTGTCCCAGGCCTGGCTCCTGTCCTGGGTTAACTGGATTGTCCCAGGTTAACTGGACTGTGCCAGGCCTGGCTCCTACCCTGCCCTGGGTTAACTGGGCTGTCCCAGGCCTGGCTCCTGTCCTGGGTTAACTGGACTGTCACAGGTGAGCTGGACTGTGCTAGACCTGGCTCCTGTCCTGGGTTAATTGGACTGTCCCAGGCCTGGCTCCTACCCTGTCCTGGGTTCACTGGACTGTCACAGGACTGGCTCCTACCCTGTCCTGGGTTCACTGGACTGTCACAGGACTGGCTCCTACCCTGTCCTGGGTTCACTGGACTGTCACAGGACTGGCTCCTACCCTGTCCTGGGTTCACTGGACTGTCACAGGACTGGCTCCTACCCTGTCCTGGGTTCACTGGACTGTCCCAGGCCCGGACCCTGTCCTGTCCTGGGTTAGCTGGACTGTCCCAGGCCTGGACCCTGTCCTGTCCTGGGTTAGCTGGACTGTCCCAGGCCTGGACCCTGTCCTGTCCTGGGTTAGCTGGACTGTCCCAGGCCTGGACCCTGTCCTGTCCTGGGTTAGCTGGACTGTCCCAGGCCTGGACCCTGTCCTGGGTTAACTGGACTGTCCCAGACCTGGTCCCTGTCCTGGGTTAACTGGACTGTCCCAGACCTGGTCCCTGTCCTGGGTTAACTGGACTGTCCCAGGCCTGGCTCCTACCCTGGGTTAACTGGACTGTCCCAGGCCCGGCTCCTACCCTGGGTTAACTGGACTGACCGAGGCCCGGGGTGAACGAGACTGTCCCAGGCCCGGGGTTAACTGTCCCCTATCTCCGACCCCCGGCCTTCAATCCGCCAAAACTTGGGCCCAAAGCCGCTCGGCCGCCATTTTGTGTCTGCCCCCCCCCCCACTTTCTCCACACAAACACAGCCCGGGCTTGCGCGCGCACCGACCCCGCCCAGCCGCCCCATCGCCATTGGCCAGCCCGCCCCGATCGACGGGCTGTCAACCAATAGGAACGGAGAAGGGGGCGGGTTCCGGTTCCTCCATTGGTCTTCCGCGTTGATTGACGGAGGTAGAGGGGGCACCCATGGGATATCGGGAGGAGAAGGAGCAGGCGGGAGGGCCGGCGGAGACTCGCCTTCCGATTGGTCCGATGGTTCTGATTGACGTAGAGAAGAACCAATAGAGATGGAGAGAGGGTGCGGATAACGGAGCTCCGATTGGTCCGACGCCCGTTGATTGGCACGGGGGCGGGGTTGGCAGAGGGCGGGAAGGAAAGCGGGTGCGCTGATCTCGTTTGGTCCGACGGCGCTGATTGACGGTGCGATGCACCAATCGAAGGAGGAAGGAGAGCGAGCGGGGGGGGTGGGGTAGTTCTCGCCCACCGCTGACGCGAGGGGGTGGTTCCGAAAGCAGTGGCTGCTCAATCCGATTGGTCTCTTCGGCTGATTGACTGATTACGGAGCGCGAATCGGGCGTGAGGATCGCGTGTATGGGCGGATACGGCTGGGCGACAAGAGCTGCCAATGCCCGAGCGGTTGATTGACAGGCTCCGGTTATTGACGCAGAGCACGGCTGACGGTGGGGGGGGGGCGGGGAATACGCAGAGACGTCCACTTCGATTGGTCTAACTCCACAGGACTGACAGGTGGGCTAACCATTCGAAATCTAGAGACCGCCCATACCGTCGTGATAGACAAGCATTCAGCCCAATAGAATGAGAGGAGTGGTTTAAAGCCGAGTTCCTACTGGTCAATGGGGAGTAATGAGGGAGGAACGGGGCGGGCGGATGTTTGTTCTGGAAGCCTCTGCGCCATCTGATTGGTCCAAAGGTCAGGGCGCCGTGGAGGGGCCTGCCAGTTGGAGGGGGAGGGGTCGGTGGGGCCGATGATTGACAGGAGGAGGCGGTGGATGGAGATTGCTGGCCCGTGCTCGTGCCGCCATTGGCCCGCCACTGATTGACAGGGGGCTCGCCCCGCGGAGCCGCAAGCCTATTGGCCTAAGCGGCTGTCAATCAGTCGGAGCAGCCGCCTCTTTTTTGAAAAATAACCGTCAGTCCAGGGAAGCCGCCAAAACCTCAAAAATGGGCAACACAGCAGGAATGAGGAAAGTGAAGGTGACGGTGACCCCTCCCTCACCAACCCCACCCTCAACCTCACCTTTAACCTCCTCCCTTCCCTCAGCCCCACCTTTCGCCCCACCGCCACCCCAACCGCTAATCTTACGTCCACCTTTGACCCGATCGCTCAGCCTAGCGCGAACCCAGCCGCCAAAGTCAACCCAACCTTCGACCCCGCAGCGATCCCGGCCGCCAACGTCAACTCAGCCTTCGACCCCGCCGCCAACGTCAACCCAACCTTCGACCCCGCAGCGATCCCGGCCGCCAACGTCAACTCAGCCTTCGACCCCGCCGCCAACGTCAACCCAACCTTCGACCCCGCAGCGATCCCGGCCGCCAACGTCAACTCAGCCTTCGACCCCGCCGCCAATGTCAACCCAACCTTCGACCCCGCAGCGATCCCGGCCGCCAACGTCAACTCAGCCTTCGACCCCGTCGCCAATGTCAACCCAACCTTCGACCCCGCAGCGATCCCGGCCGCCAACGTCAACTCAGCCTTCGACCCCGTCGCCAATATCAACCCAACCTTCGACCCCACAGCGATCCCGGCCGTCAACATCAACTCAGCCTTTGACCCCGCCGCCAATGTCAACCCAACCTTTGACCCTGCAGCGATCCCAGCTGCCAACTTCAGCCCAGCCTTTGACCCCGCCACGACCCCAGATGCCCTCGTCACCCCAACCATTGACCCTGCCACCACCTCGACCTCCAACCCCAGCTCCGCCTTTGAGCCCGCCGCGACCCCAGCTGCTAATGTCACCCCAATCTTCGACCCCGCCGCGGCCCATGCCACCAGTGCCGTCGCAACCTTCGACCCCGCCGCGGCCCAAGCCACCAGTGCCGTCGCAACCTTCGACCCCGCCGCGGCCCATGCCAACAGCGCCGTCGCAACCCCCGACCCCACCGCAGCCCCAGCCGCCAGCTCCGTCGCACCCCTTGACCCTTCCGCGACCCCGCCCGCCGATGCCGACTAAGCAAGTCACCCGCGTGTCAACCGCATCCCAAACCCTCCCGCTGACCCGACCGTCAACCCCATCCCAAATCCAGGCGCCGAAACCATTCCAACCTCTGACCCTGCCGCGGCCCCGCCCGCCCACGCCGCCTAAATATATCACTCGCACGTCAACCGCATCCCAAACCCTACCGTCACTCGGACCTTTGAGCCACCCGCCTACACCCTCCCAAGACCTCCCCCAATTGCTGCCTCAACCGCTGGCCTCAATGCAACCCCGCCCGCCAACACCCCCACAATCTTTGCCCCCATCCTCAACCCTGACCCCGCCCCGCCCGCCAACAACCCCACAATCTTTGCCCCCGTCCTCAACCCTGACCCCGCCCCGCCCGCCAATGCCCCCACCCCAACCTCTCGCCCCTTCCCAAGCCCAGCCCGCCGCACCGCCCCAACCTTTGACCCCGCTCTCACCTTCAACCCCTGGCCCATCGCCCCTGCAGCTGTCAGCCCGGCCACCCCAGCCTCAGCCGCTGTCAGCCCCCTCACCCCCACCCCCGTCCCAGCCTCCGACCCCGCCCATCCCCCGGCCCGGGCTCACAGCCCGACCCTCGACCCCTCCCCCGCCGTCAAGCCCTCCCCTCTCCTACCCGGTCGACCTCAATCTCTCGCGCCTCCTGATACGACACCTCCCCCGCCACTTGAGCCTACACTTACCCCAGCGCCACGCCCACCGGCCTTTCACGCCCCCCTTCCTCCACCGCCCCCTGCCCCACCCGTTGTCCCCCCTGGCCCTCCCCGCTCCGGATGCCACCGCCACACAGTCCCGTCAGACGACACCCATCCACGCCAACGTGTACCCCAACCCGAATGCCCCAGCGAGCTACGCAACCCCGGCCCAGGGCACCGCCTTGCCCCCCTCGAGGGCCGTCTTCGCTCGGGCGCCAACCCGCCCGGACTCCGCCCACCCGCATCCTCACCCTCCACCCCCGTCACCCCTGGCCCTCCTGCCTGGGCAGCCGGCTACCCGCTCCCAACCCCAACCCCAACCCCCCCTCGACCACCTGCCTGGGCAGCCGGCCGCCCGCTCCCATCCCCAACCCCAACCTCAACCCCACCCCCAACCCCAACCCCAACCCCAACCCCCCCTCGACCACCTGCCTGGGCAGCCGGCCGCCCGCTCCCACCCCCAACCCCAACCCCAACCCCAACCCCAACCCCCCCTCGACCACCTGCCTGGGCAGCCGGCCGCCCGCTCCCACCCCCAACCCCAACCCCAACCCCAACCCCAACCCCCCCTCGACCACCTGCCTGGGCAGCCGGCTGCCCGCTCCCAACCCCAACCCCAACCCCCCCTCGACTACCTGCCTGGGCAGCCGGCCGCCCGCTCCCACCCCCAACCCCAACCCCAACCCCAACCCCAACCCCAACCCCAACCCCCCCTCGACCACCTGCCTGGGCAGCCGGCCGCCCGCTCCCACCCCCAACCCCAACCCCAACACCCCCTCCGCCCACCCGCATCCTCACCCTCCACCCCCGTCACCCCTGACCCCCCTGCCTGGGCTCACCTCCGCCCGCCCCCTCCACCTGCCCGCGCACTCCCCGCCCTGGGGCACCCCCACCACCCCTCGTACCCGCCCGCCGCCGCCCTCCCGGGCTCCCAGACCCCGGCCCCTCCCCCGCCCCCCGCCACCACCCCCCCACAAGCCCACTCCCACCCCCACCACCCCTGGGGAGCTGGCGCCCACGCCCAGCCCCACGGGCATTCCCACCCGCCCCCCGCACCGTCCCACGCCCCCATCACCACCCTCGCCCATCACCCGGCGCACACACACCAGCCGCTCCCGAGCCCTCTGGCTCCCCCCGCTCTCAAGCACATGGACGCCCACCCACTGCCCACAGCGTCAGCGGTGACCGACTTCCCCCCGCAACCCCACCCCCACACACCCCTCCCACAGCAGCACAGCCCCACAGCTCAGCCGGACATGCACTCACCCCTCGCTCCCGCCCTCAAGTCCCCTTACCTCCTCTCACACTCGCACCTCCACTCAGCCCCCGGCGCTCGATTCCCCCATTCTCACCCGCACGTGCACACCTCCTCGCTGGCGCCGTCCACCGGATCGCACACCCACCCGCACCCTCCCCCACAGACCAGCCCAGGCGGGCACACTCACAGCTACATGCACACCCACACCCATACAGACATCCAAACCCCCAGGCACCCCACCCTGACGTCCCCTCATCACCCACACATGGCCCAACCCCACACACACCCCCACACACACATAGCCCACCCCACAGACACCCAGACACACTGGCACACTTTTAACCCCACACACCCACACACACTGGCACACATATAACCCCACCCCACCCACACACACTGGCACACGTATAACCCCACCCCACCCACACATCCAGACACACTGGCACACATATAACCCCACCCCACCCACACACACTGGCACACATATAACCCCACCCCACCCAGACACACTGGCACACATATAACCACACCCCACCCACACACACTGGCACACATATAACCCCACCCCACCATACAGACATAACCCAAACTCCCCCCGCAACACACACACACAGACATAACCCATCCCCACACACACACACACACACACACCCACTCACACTGGCACACATATAACCCAACTCCACCCACACAGACATAACCCAACCCCAACCCCACACACAGACATAACCCAACCCCACCCACACAGACATAACCCAACCCCAAACCCACACACACAGACATAACCCAACCCCAACCCCACCCACACAGACATAACCCAACCTCCGCTCCCCCCCCCCCCCCCACCCCACACACACACACCCACACACTTTGGCACAGATATAGCCCCACCCCACCGACACAGACATAACCCAACCTCCCTCCCCACCCACACAGACATAACCCCACCTCCCCCCGACACACACACAGACATAACACACACCACACACATTGGCACACATATAGCCCCACCCAACCCACACAGACATAACCCAACCCCACACACACACACACACACACACACACACTGGCACACATATAACCCAACCCCACCCAAACAGACATAACCCAACCTCCGCCCCCACACGCACAGGCATATCACACACCCACACACATTGGCACACATATAGCCCCACCCCACTCACAGACATAACCCAACCTCCGCCCCCACACACAGGCATAACACACACCCACACACACTGGCACACATATAACCCAACCCCACCCATACAGACATAACCCAACGCTACCCACACAGACATAACCCAACCCCACCCACACAGACATAACCCAACCTCCCCCACCCCCACCACACACACACACCCACACACATTGGCACGCATATAGCCCCACCCCACCCACACAGACATAACCCAACCCCACACCCACACACACTGGCACACATATAACTCAACCCCACCCACACAGGCAACCAAACCCCAAACTCACCCACACAGACATAACCCAATCCCACCCACACAGACATAACCCAATCCCACCCACACAGACATAACCCAACCCCAACCCCACCCACACCGACATAACCCAACCTCCCCACCAACACTCACACAGACATAACACACCCACACACAGTGGCACACATATAGGCCCACCCCACCCACACAGACATAACCCAACCTTCCCCCCCCCCTCCCCCCAACACACACACACCCACACACACTGGCAAACATATAACTCAACCCCATCCACACAGACATAACCCAACCTTCCCCCCCCCCACACACACACAGACATAAAACACACCGCACACATTAGCACACATATAGCCCCACCCCACCCACACAGACATAACCCAAACCCAACCCCACCCACACAGACACACACCCACACACACTGGCACACGTATAACCCAACCCCACCCACACAGACATAACCCAAACCCAACCCCACCCACACAGACACACACCCACACACACTGGCACACATATAACCCAACCCCACCCACACAGACATAACCCAACCTCCCCCCCACACTCACACAGACATAACACACACCACACACATTAGCACAAATATAGCCCCACCCCACCCACACAGACATAACCCAACCCCAGACACACACACACACCCACTCACATAAGTACACACTTGACACATACACACACCCACTCTCTCTCACACACATACAAACACACATACTCTCACGTGCACACACACACTCATACACACACACATATAGACACACAAAAACACATACACACGCGCACACCTGCACAGACATAACAACCCCAAAGACACACACACACACACGCATGCACACACACACACGCGAACTCACGCACACACACATGCAAACACACACTCGCACACACAAACAGACTCACAACCCCCTATACACACGCACTCACTCATTACACACACTCTGGCACACATACACACACACATACAGACACACACACATATACTCACACAAACACACACGCACCCGCAAACACGTAACCTAACCCCAAAAACACACACACTCATACACAGAAGTACAAACTCGTGCACACAAGCATACAAACATACATCACACACACACTCACACACACACAGCCCTCCATACATTCACAAATGCACACATAATATTTACAATTACATAAACACACACTTGTACACATGCAAACATACACAAATTCGTACACACCATTACACACACACACTCATACAGCCATCCAACAACACACACAAAAACACTCGCACACACCACATACTCACTCTCGCATACAAGCATACGCATACACACACATACTCTGACACACATAGACACTCACACAAGCACACTCACACACACAGGAACATGCACACACACTCACATACACACACACACTGACACATACACACACACTCATACACACACACATACAGACACACGTTCACACACACACATACGCACACACCCGCAGATGCATAACTGAACCCCAAAGACACACACGTACACACTCACACACGTGAACTCACGAACACACATACGCAAACACACATGCACACACACCAACACACTCACATAATCCCCCATACACAAACATACACTCACACAAATACACACACACACACTCATAAACAGACACACACACTCACAAACACACACTTGTACACATGCAAACACACACAAACACTTATATACACACACGCAAACATTTGCACACACTACACACTCACATACACTCAAATACTCATAAACGCACACACACACAAACATACACTAATGCACACACAATCACTCACACACAAAGACAATCACATACACACACACATAACACATTGATACACACACATATACTCACACATTCTCATATACTCACACACAAACACTCACATGCACACATTCACACACATACTCACACACACACATTCATACACACGCACTCACACACACCAGACACACAAGCACACACACACTCTGACACACACACGCACACACATACTCACACATGCTCTGACACACATACACAGACACACACAGACAAGCACACTAACGCACACACAGATACACACACACTCACACACATACGCACACACTCTGACACATGCACACACACCCTCATACATGCACAGACACAAACACACAACCCCACTCCCTCATACATACACACAATGACACACATTAGCCCACCCCTGATACACACACGTGCACACACACACATGCACACACACACGCAGACATAAAACCACACCACCATACACACACATGCACACACTCTCACTCTCTCACACACACACAAACACACACACACATGCAAGCACACACTCACTTGCACAAACGCTCACACACTAACACTCTCACACACACAAACCCAAGCACACGGAAACACACACTCACACTCTCACTGAGACAAGCACTCACACACATGCACACACTCAAGCTCATACACACACAAACGTTCCCTCACACACACATTTACGCACATGCACACAGTCACATGCACACACACTCTCACACACATACACACACAGTCACACACACACAAACACACACTCACATTAATACACATGCACACTCAAGCTCACACACACACAAACACTCACTCACACAGACACTGACACACACACTCACATTCACACACACACATACATTCACACACATAAGCACACACACAGACATTCACATACACATGCCCACATGCACTCACACACACATACACTCTCACACACACACACTTGCGCACAAACGTACACATTCACACACACACACACTGACACACTCACACACACACAGCTCCACCCCCTCATACACAGACACAAACACACAACCCCACTCCCTCATTCACGGATACAATGACACACATAAGCTCACCCAAATACACGTGCACACACACACACACTCACAAACCCACCATCTCATATACACACATGCACACATGTCACACAAAACCACACGCACACACTCACATGAACACACTCATATACACACACACACACACACACATGAACTCACACTGCCTCTTTAAGATGTGTCATGTAAACATCACACTGCCTCTTTAACAGGGTCTGTGATAGTGACGCTGCCCCTTTAATAGGTGTCGATGTTATTGACACCGCCCCTTTAACAGGTGTTTGTGATTGAGACTGTCTCTTTAAGATGTATCATCTAATACTGACACTGGCTCTTTAAGAGGGGTGTGTGGTGGGTAACTCCCTCTAATAGAAGTCTGTTATCGTGACTCTGCCCCTTTTATAGGTGACTCTGATAGTATCACTGCCTCTTTAACAGGTGCCGGTGATATCGTCACTGACCCTTTAACAGGTGCCTGCAATACTGACTGTCTCTTTAAGACTTTTCATGTAATAGTGACACTGCCCCTTTAATAAGGGTCTGTGACAGTGTCACTGCCCCTTTAATAGGAGTCTGTGATAGTGACACTGCCCCATTAGCAGTGGTATATGATACTGATGCTACCCCTTTAACTTAAATCTGTGATAGTCACACTGCCCCTTTAATAGGGGTCTGTGATAGTGTCACTGCCCCTTTAATAGGGGTCTGTGATAGTGACACTGCCCCTTTAATAGGGGTCTGTGATAGTGTCACTGCCCCTTTAATAGGGGTCTGTGACCGTGTCACTGCCCCTTTAATAGGGGTCTGTGATAGTGTCACTGCCCCTTTAATAGGGGACTGTTATAGTGACACTGCCCCTTTAATAGGGGTCTGTGATAGTGACACTGCCCCTTTAATAGGGGCCTGTGATAGTGTCACTGCCCCTTTAATAGGGGACTGTGATAGTGTCACTGTCCCTTTAATAGGGGCCTGTGATAGTGTCACCGCCCCTTTAATAGGGGTCTGTGATAGTGTCACTACCCCTTTAATAGGGGTCTGTGATAGTGACACTGCCCCTTTAACATAAATCTGTGATAGTGACACTGCCCCTTTAATGGGGGTCTGTGTTAGTGTCACTGCCCCTTTAATAGGGGTCTGTGATAGTGTCACTGCCCCTTTAATAGGGGTCTGTGATAGTGTCACTGCCCCTTTAATAGGGGTCTGTGATAGTGACACTGCCCCTTTAATAGGGGTCTGTGATAGTGACACTGCCCCTTTAATAAGGGTCTGTGATAATGACGCTGCCCCTTTAACAGGGGCCTGTGATAGTGTCACTGCCCCATAAGCAGTGATATATGACACTGACGCTTCCCCTTTAACATAAATCTGTGATAGTGTCACTGCCCCATTAATAGGGGTCTGTGATAGTGACATTGCCCCTTTAATAGGTGCCTGTGATAGCGTCACTGCCCCATAAGCAGTGGTATATGATACTGACGCTGCTCCTTTAACATAAATCTGTGATAATGTCACTGCCCCTTTAATAGGGGTCTGTGATAGTGTCGCTGCCCCTTTAGTAGGGGTCCGTGATAGTGTCACTGCCACTTTAATAGGGGTCTGTGATAGTGACACTGCCCCTTTAACATAAATCTCTGATAGTGACACTGCCCCTTCAATAGGGGTCTGTGATAGTGTCACTGCCCCTTTAATAGGCGTCTGTGGTAGTTACACTGCCCCTTTAGTAGGGGTCTGTAATAGTGACACTGCCCCTTTAATAGGGGTCTGTGATAGTGTCACTGCCCCTTTAGTAGGGGTCTGTAATAGTGACACTGCTCCTTTAACATAAATCTGTGATAGTGACGCTGCCTCTTTAATGGGGGGCTGTGATAGTGACACTGCCCCTTTAACAGGGGTCTGTCATAGTGTCACTGCCCCATAAGCAGTGGTATATGATACTGACGCTGCCCCTTTAACATAAATCTGTGATAGTGTCACTGCCCCTTTAATAGGGGTCTGTTATAGTGACACTGCCCCTTTAATAGGGGTCTGTGATAGTGTCACTGTCCCTTTAAAAGGTGCCTGTGATAGTGTCACTGCCCCACAAGCAGTGGTATATGATACTGATGCTGCTCCTTTAACATAAATCTGTGATAGTGTCACTGCCCCTTTAATAGGGGTCTGTGATAGTGTCACTGCCCCTTTAATAGGGGTCTGTGATAGTGTCACTGCCCCTCTAATAGGGGTCTGTGATTGTGTCACTGCCCCTTTAATAGGGGTCTGTGATAGTGATACTGCCCCTTTAACATAAATCTGTGATAGTGTCACTACCCCTTTAATAGGGGTCTGTGATAGTTACACTGCCCCTTTAGTAGGGGTCTGTAATATTGACATTACCCCTTTAATAGGGGTCTGTGATAGTGACGCTGCCTCTTTAATGGGGGTCTGTGATAGTGACACTGCCCCTTTAACAGGGGTCTGTCATAGTGTCACTGCCCCATAAGCAGTGGTGTATGATACTGACGCTGCCCCTTTAACATAAATCTGTGATAGTGACACTGCCCCTTTAATAGGGGTCTGTGATAGTGACACTGCCCCTTTAATAGGGATCTGTGATAGTGTCACTGCCCCACAAGCAGTGGTATGTGATACTGACGCTGCTCCTTTAACATAAATCTGTGATAGTGATGCTGCCCCTTTAATAGGGACATGTGATAGTGTCACTGCCCCATAAGCAATGGTATATGATACTGACGCTGCCCCTTTAATAGGGGTCTGTGATAGTGTCACTGCCCCAAAAGCAGTGGTATATGATACTGACGCTGCCCCTTTAATAGGGGTCTGTGATAGTGACACTGCCCCTTTAATAGGGGTCTGTGATCATGTCACTGCCCCTTTAATAGGGTTCTGTGATAGTGAAACCACTCCTTTAATAGGGTTCTGTGATAGTGTCACTGCCCCATAAGCAGTGGATACTGACGCTGCTCCTTTAACATAAATCTGTGATAGTGACGCTGCCTCTTTAATAGGGGTCTGTGATAGTGTCACTGCCCCGTTAATAGTGGTCTGTGATAGTGACACTGCTCCTTTAATAGAGGTCTGTGATAGTGTCACTGCCCCTTTAATAGATGTCTGTGATAGTGTCACTGCCCCTTTAATAGGGGTCTGTAATAGTGTCACTTCCCCTTTAATAGGGGTCTGTGATAGTGTCACTGTCCCTTTAATAGGGGTCTGTGATAGTGACACTGCCCCTTTAATAGGGGTCTGTGATAGTGTCACTGCTCCTTTAATGGGGGTCTGTGATAGTGTCACTGCCCCTTTAACAGGGGTCTGTGATAGTGTCACTGCCCCTTTAATAGGGGTCTGTGATAGTGACACTGCCCCTTTAATAGGTGTCTGTGATAGTGACACTGCCCTTTTAATAGGGGTCTGTTATAGTGTCACTGCCCCTTTAATGGGGGTCTGTGATAGTGACGCTGCCCCTTTAATAGGGGTCTGTGATAGTGTCACTGCCCCATAAGCAGTGGTATATGATACTGACGCTGCCCCTTTAACATAAATTCGTGATAGTGACGCTGCCCCTTTAATAGATGTCTGTGATAGTGTCACTGCCCCTTTAATAGGGGTCTGTAATAGTGTCACTTCCCCTTTAATAGATGTCTGTGATAGTATCACTGCCCCTTTAATAGGGGTCTGTAATAGTGTCACTTCCCCTTTAATAGGGGTCTGTGATAGTGTCACTGCCCCTTTAATAGGGGTCTGTGATAGTGACACTGCCCCTTTAATAGGGGTCTGTGATAGTGCCACTGCCCCTTTAATGGGGGTCTGTGATAGTGACGCTGCCCCTTTAATAGGGGTCTGTGATAGTGTCACTGCCCCTTTAACAGGGGCCTATGATTTTGACACTGCTCCATAAGCAGTGGTATATGATACTGACGCTGCCCCTTTAACATAAATCTGTGATAGTGACACGGCCCCTTTAACAGGTGTCTGCGATTGAGACTGTCTCTTTAAGATGTGTCATGTAATAATGACACTGGCTCTTTTAGAGGGGTGTGTGGTGGGTAACTCCCTTTAACAGGAGTCTGTTTTCATGACTCTGCCCCTTTAACAGGTGTTGGTGATATTGTCACTGTCCCTTTAACAGATGTCTGCGATACTAACTGTCTTTTTAAGACTTGCCATGTAGTAGTGACACTGGCTCTTTAAGAGGGGTGTGTGGTGGGAACTGCACCTCTTTATAGGTGTTTGCTATAGTGACACTGCCCCTTTAACAGGGTCTGTTAAAGTGTCACTGCTCCTTAAATAGGGATCTGTGCGAGTGACACTGTCTCTTTAACAGGAATTTTGCTGGTGTCACTGCCCCTTTAACCAGTGTCTGTGAAATGACTGTCTTTTTAAGATGTGTCATGTAATAGTGATCCTGGATCTAAGAGGGGTGTGTGGTGGGCACCCCCATTCAACAAGGTCTGTGTTAGTGACACTGCCCCTTTAACAGAGTCTGTGATAGTGTCACTGCCCCTTTAACAGGGTCTAAGATAGTGACATTGCCCCTTTAATAGTTGTCGATGATGTTGACACTGTCTCTTCAACATAAATCTGTGATAGTGATGCTGCCCCTTTAACAGGGTGCATGATAGTGCCACTGCCCCTTTAACAGGTGTCTGTGATTGAGACTGTCTCTTTAAGATGTGTCATGTAATAATGACACTGGCTCTTTAAGAGGGGTGTGTGGTGGGTAACTCCCTTTAATAGGAGTCTGTTTTCGTGACTCTGCCCCTTTAATAGGTGATTCTGATAGTGTCACTGCCCCTTTAACAGGTGCCGGTGATGTTGTCACAGTCCCTTTAAGAGGTATCTGTGATACTGACTGTCCCTTTAAGACTTGTCATGTAATAATGACACTGGCTCTTTAAGAAGGGTGTGTGGTGGGAACTGCACCTCTTCATAGGTGTTTGCTATAGTGAACCTGCCCCTTTAACAGGGTCTGTGATAGTGTCACTGCTCCTTTAAAAGGGGTCTGTGGGAGTGACACTGCCCCTATAAGAAGAGTCTGTGATAGTCTTACTGCCCCTTTAACAGGCTCTGTGAAAGTTTCACTGTCCCTTTAACAGGGCTATATGATAGTGACACTGCTCCTCTGACAGACATCTGTGATACTGACACTGCCCCTTTAACAGGCATCAGTGATATTATCACCACCCCTTTAACAAAAGTGTACAACATAGTCACTACCCCTTTAACAGGTGATTGTGATAGTGACACCACCCCTTTAACAGATGTCAATGATATTGACACTGCCCCTTTAACAGGGGTCTGTGATGGTGACACTGCCCCTTTAACAGGGGTCTGGATAGTGTCAGTGCACCTTTAACAGATGCCCAAGAAATTGTCACTGCCCCTTTAACAGGGTCTGTGATAGTGTCACTGCCCCTTTAACAGGGGACTGTAATAGTGACACTGCCCCTTTAACAGGGGTCTGGATAGTGTCAGTGCACCTTTAACAGATGCCCAAGAAATTGTCACTGCCCCTTTAACAGGGTCTGTGATAGTGTCACTGCCCCTTTAACAGGGGACTGTAATAGTGACACTGCCCCTTTAACAGGGTCTGTGATAGTGTCACTGCCCCTTTAATAGATGCCCATTAAATTATCACAGACCCTTTAAGATAGTGTTGCTGCCCCTTTAACAGGGTCTGTGATAGTGTCGGTGCCCTTTTAACATGGTCTGTGATAGTGTCGATGCGCCTTTAACAGGGTCTGTGATAGTCTCACTGCTCCTTTAACTGGGTCTGTGATAGTGTCACTGCCCCTTTAAAAGGGTCTGTGATTCTGTGATAGTGTCACTGCCCCTTTAATAGATGCCCATTAAATTATCACAGACCCTTTAAGATAGTGTTACTGCCCCTTTAACAGGGTCTGTGACAGTGTCACTGCCCCTTTAACAGGGTCTGTGATAGTGTCTGTGCCCCTTTAAAAGGGTCTTTGATAGTGTCTCTTCTCCTTTAACAGGGTCTGTGATAGTGTCTCTGATCTCTTAACAGGGTCTGTGATCGTGTCTGTGCCCCTTTAACAGGGTCTGTGATAGTGTCACTGCCATTTTAACAGGGTCTCTGATAGTGTCTGTCCCCCTTTAACAGGGTCTGTGATAGTGTCACTGCCCCTTTAATAGATGCCCATTAAATTACCACAGACCCTTTAAGAGGGTCTGTGATAGTGTCACTGCCCCTTTAACAGGGTCTGTGATAGTGTCACTGCCCCTTTAACAGGGTCTGTGATAGTGTCACTGCCCCTTTAACAGGGTTTGTGATAGTGTCACTGAACTTATAACAGGTTCTGTGATAGTGTCATTGCTCCTTTAACAGGGACTGTGATAGTTTCTGTGCCCCTTTAACAGGGTCTGTGACAGTGTCTCTTCTCCCTTAACAGGGTCTGTGATAGTGTCTGTGCCCCTTTAAGAGTGTCTGTGATAGTGTCAATGCCACTTTAACAGGATCTGTGACAGTGTCTCTTCTCCTTTAACAGGGTCTGTGATAGTGTCTGTGCCCCTTTAAGAGTGTCTGTGATAGTGTCAATGCCACTTTAACAGGATCTGTGATAGTATCACTGCCCCTTTAACTGATGCCCATGAAATTGTCACTGCCTATTTAAGAGGGTCTGTGATAGTGTCACTGACAGTTTAACAGGTTCTGTGATAGCGTCACTGCCACTTTAAAAGGGTCTGTTATAATGTCATTGCCCCTTTAACAGGGGTCTGTGATAATGTCACTGCCCCTTTAACAGTATCTGTGATAGTGTTCCTGCCCCTTTAACAGGTTCAGTGATAGCATCTCTGCTGTTTTAACAGGGTCTGCGATAGCGTCACTGCTCCTTTAACAGGTTCTGTGATACCGTCACTGCCCCTTTAACAGGGTCTGTGATCGTGTCTGTGCCCCTTTAACGGGGTCTGTGATAGTGTCACTGCCCCTTTAACAGGGTTTGTGATAGTGTCACTGAACCTTTAACAGGGTCTGTGATAGTGTCACTGCCCCTTTAACAGTGTCTGTGATAATGTCTGTGCCCTTTTAACATGGTCTGTGATTGTGTCGATGCCCCTTTCACAGGGTCTGTGATAGTGTCACTGCCCCTTTAACAGGGTCTGTGATAGTGTCACTGCCCCTTTAACAGGGTCTGTGATGGTGTCTCTACCCCTTTAACAGGGTTTCTGATTGTCACTGCCCCTTTAACAGGGACAGACTATCAGGGACTATCACAGAGATAGTGACTCTGCTCCTTTACCGGTGTCTGTGTTATAGTTACTGTCCTATTAACAGGGTCTCTGACAGTGTCACTGCCCCTTTAACAGGGTCTGTGATAGTGTTTCTTTCCCTTTAACAGGGTCTGTTATAGTGCCGGGGCCCCTTTAACAGGGTCTGTGATAGTGTCTCTGCTCCTTTAACAGGGTCTGTGATAGTGTCGTTGCTTCTTTAGCAGGGTCTGTGATAGTGTCACTGCTCCTTTAACAGGGTCTGTGATAGTGTCACTGCCCCTTTTAAAGGGTCTGTGACAGTGTCTCTTTTCCATTTAACACGGTCTGTGATGGCGTCTCTGCTCGTTTAACAGGGTCTGTGATAATGTCTCTGCCCCTTTAACAGGGTTTCTGATAGTGTCACTGCCCCTTTAACAGGGTCTGTGATAATGACTCTGCTTCTTTATCGGTTTTTGTGATATGTTACTGCCTCTTTAACAGGGTTTGGAATAGCGTCACTGCTCCTTTAACAGGATCTGTGACAGTGTCACTGCCCCTTTAACAGGGTCTGTGATAGCGTCACTACTGCTTTAACATGTTCTGTGATACCGTCACTGCCCCTTTAACAGGGTCTGTGAAAGTGTCTGTGCCCTTTAACAGGGTCTGTGATAGTGTCTCTGCTCCTTTAACAGGGTCTGTGATAGTGTCTCTACTCCTTTAACATGTTCTGTGATAGTGTCACTGCCCCTTTCACAGTGCCTGTGATAGTGTCACTGCCCCTTTAGCAGTGCCTGTGATAGTGTCACTGACCCTTTAATAGGGTCTGTGATATCGTCACTGCTCCTTTAACAGGGTCTCTGATTGTGTCACTGCCCCTTTTAAAGGGTCTTTGATAGTGTTACTGCCCCTTTAACAGTTTGTGATATTGTCACTGCCCCTTTGACAGTGTCTGTGTTAGTGTCACTGCTCCTTTAAAAGGCTGTGTGATGATGTCACTGACCCTTTAACAGCGTCTGTGATATTGTCACTGCTCCTTTAACAGGGTCTGTGACAGTGACTCTGCTTCTTTATCGGTGTCGGTGATATGTTACTGTCCCTTTAACAGGGTTTGGGATAGCGTTACTGCTCCATGAACAGGGTCTGTGATTGTGTCTGTGCCCCTATAACAGTTTCTGTGATAGTGTCAGTGCCCCTTTAACAGAGTCTGTGATATCGTCACTGCTCCTTTAACAGGGTCTGTGATAGTGTCACTGCCCCTTTTAAAGGGCCTGTGATAGTGTCTGTGTCCCTTTAACAGGGTCTGTGATCGTGTCTGTGCCCCTTTAACAGGGTCTGTGATAGTTTCTGTGCCCCTTTAACAGGGTCAGTGATAGTGTCTCTTTTCCATTCAACAGGGTCTGTGATTGTGTCACTGCCCCTTTTAAAGGTTCTTTGATAGTATTACTGCCCCTTTAACAGTTTGTGATATTGTCACTGCCCCTTTAACAGTGTCTGTGTTAGTGTCACTGCTCCTTTAACAGGTCCTGTGATAGTGACTCTGCTGCTTTATCGGTGTCTGTGATATGTTGCTGCCCCTTTAACAGGGTTTGGGATCGTGTCAGTGCCCCTTTAACGGGGTCTGTGATAGTGTCTGTGCCCCTTTAACGGGGTCTGTGATAGTGTCTGTGCCCTTTAACAGTGTCTGTGATAGTGTCTCTTTTCCCTTTAACATGGTCTGTGACAGTGTCACTGTCCCTTTAACAGGGCCAGTGATAGTGTCTGTGCCCATTTAACTGGGTCTGTGATAGTGTCTGTGCCCCTTTAACAGGATCTGTGATAGCATCACTGTTCCTTTAACAGGGTCTGTGATAGTGTCACTGCCCCTTTTAAAGGGTCTGTGATAGTGTCAGTGCCCCTTTAAATAGGTCGGTGATATTGTCTCTGCTCCTTTAACAGGGTCTTTGATAGTGTCTGTGCCCCTTTAACAGGGTCAGTGATAGTGTCTCTTTTCCCTTTAACAGGTTTTCTGATAGTGTCACTGCCCCTTAAACAGGGTCTGTGGTATAGACTCTGCTCCTTTAGCAGGGTCTGTGATAGCGTCATTGCCTCGTTATCGGTGTCTGTGATAGAGTTACTGGCCCTTTAACAGAGTCTGGGATAGCGTTACTGCTCCATTAACAGGGTCTGTGATAGCGTCACTGCCCCTTTAATAGGGTCTGTGATAGCGGCTCTGCACCTTTAACAGGGTCTGTGATAGTGTCACTGCCCCTTTTAAAGGGTCTGTGATAGTGTTACTGCCCTTTAACAGGGTCTGTGATAGTGTCTGTGCCCCTTTAACAGGGTCTGTGATAGTGTCTGTGCCCCTTTAACAGGGTCTGTGATAGTGTCTCTGCTCCTTTAACAGGGTCTGTGATAGTGTCTCTGCTCCTTTAACAGGGTCTGTGATAGTGTCTCTACTCCTTTAACATGTTCTGTGATAGTGTCACTGCCCCTTTCACAGTGTCTGTGATAGTGACCCTGCCCCTTTAACAGATGCCCATGAAATTGTGTCTGCCCCTTTAAAAGGGTCTGTGATAATGTCATTGCCACTTTAACACGGGTCTGTGATAGTGTCACTGCCCCTTTAACAGGGTCAGTGATATTGTCTGTGCTCCTTTAACAGGGTCTGTGATAGTGTCTGTGCCCCTTTAATAGGGTCTGTGATAGCGGCTCTGCACCTTTAACAGGGTATGTGATTGTGTCACTGCTCCTTTAACAGGTTCTGTGATACCGTCACTGCCCCTTTAACAGGGTCTGTGATCGTGTCTGTGCCCCTTTAACGGGGTCTGTGATAGTGTCACTGCCCCTTTAACAGGGTTTGTGATAGTGTCACTGAACCTTTAACAGGGTCTGTGATAGTGTCACTGCCCCTTTAACAGTGTCTGTGATAATGTCTGTGCCCTTTTAACATGGTCTGTGATTGTGTCGATGCCCCTTTCACAGGGTCTGTGATAGTGTCACTGCCCCTTTAACAGGGTCTGTGATAGTGTCACTGCCCCTTTAACAGGGTCTGTGATGGTGTCTCTACCCCTTTAACAGGGTTTCTGATTGTCACTGCCCCTTTAACAGGGACAGACTATCAGGGACTATCACAGAGATAGTGACTCTGCTCCTTTACCGGTGTCTGTGTTATAGTTACTGTCCTATTAACAGGGTCTCTGACAGTGTCACTGCCCCTTTAACAGGGTCTGTGATAGTGTTTCTTTCCCTTTAACAGGGTCTGTTATAGTGCCGGGGCCCCTTTAACAGGGTCTGTGATAGTGTCTCTGCTCCTTTAACAGGGTCTGTGATAGTGTCGTTGCTTCTTTAGCAGGGTCTGTGATAGTGTCACTGCTCCTTTAACAGGGTCTGTGATAGTGTCACTGCCCCTTTTAAAGGGTCTGTGACAGTGTCTCTTTTCCATTTAACACGGTCTGTGATGGCGTCTCTGCTCGTTTAACAGGGTCTGTGATAATGTCTCTGCCCCTTTAACAGGGTTTCTGATAGTGTCACTGCCCCTTTAACAGGGTCTGTGATAATGACTCTGCTTCTTTATCGGTTTTTGTGATATGTTACTGCCTCTTTAACAGGGTTTGGAATAGCGTCACTGCTCCTTTAACAGGATCTGTGACAGTGTCACTGCCCCTTTAACAGGGTCTGTGATAGCGTCACTACTGCTTTAACATGTTCTGTGATACCGTCACTGCCCCTTTAACAGGGTCTGTGAAAGTGTCTGTGCCCTTTAACAGGGTCTGTGATAGTGTCTCTGCTCCTTTAACAGGGTCTGTGATAGTGTCTCTACTCCTTTAACATGTTCTGTGATAGTGTCACTGCCCCTTTCACAGTGCCTGTGATAGTGTCACTGCCCCTTTAGCAGTGCCTGTGATAGTGTCACTGACCCTTTAATAGGGTCTGTGATATCGTCACTGCTCCTTTAACAGGGTCTCTGATTGTGTCACTGCCCCTTTTAAAGGGTCTTTGATAGTGTTACTGCCCCTTTAACAGTTTGTGATATTGTCACTGCCCCTTTGACAGTGTCTGTGTTAGTGTCACTGCTCCTTTAAAAGGCTGTGTGATGATGTCACTGACCCTTTAACAGCGTCTGTGATATTGTCACTGCTCCTTTAACAGGGTCTGTGACAGTGACTCTGCTTCTTTATCGGTGTCGGTGATATGTTACTGTCCCTTTAACAGGGTTTGGGATAGCGTTACTGCTCCATGAACAGGGTCTGTGATTGTGTCTGTGCCCCTATAACAGTTTCTGTGATAGTGTCAGTGCCCCTTTAACAGAGTCTGTGATATCGTCACTGCTCCTTTAACAGGGTCTGTGATAGTGTCACTGCCCCTTTTAAAGGGCCTGTGATAGTGTCTGTGTCCCTTTAACAGGGTCTGTGATCGTGTCTGTGCCCCTTTAACAGGGTCTGTGATAGTTTCTGTGCCCCTTTAACAGGGTCAGTGATAGTGTCTCTTTTCCATTCAACAGGGTCTGTGATTGTGTCACTGCCCCTTTTAAAGGTTCTTTGATAGTATTACTGCCCCTTTAACAGTTTGTGATATTGTCACTGCCCCTTTAACAGTGTCTGTGTTAGTGTCACTGCTCCTTTAACAGGTCCTGTGATAGTGACTCTGCTGCTTTATCGGTGTCTGTGATATGTTGCTGCCCCTTTAACAGGGTTTGGGATCGTGTCAGTGCCCCTTTAACGGGGTCTGTGATAGTGTCTGTGCCCCTTTAACGGGGTCTGTGATAGTGTCTGTGCCCTTTAACAGTGTCTGTGATAGTGTCTCTTTTCCCTTTAACATGGTCTGTGACAGTGTCACTGTCCCTTTAACAGGGCCAGTGATAGTGTCTGTGCCCATTTAACTGGGTCTGTGATAGTGTCTGTGCCCCTTTAACAGGATCTGTGATAGCATCACTGTTCCTTTAACAGGGTCTGTGATAGTGTCACTGCCCCTTTTAAAGGGTCTGTGATAGTGTCAGTGCCCCTTTAAATAGGTCGGTGATATTGTCTCTGCTCCTTTAACAGGGTCTTTGATAGTGTCTGTGCCCCTTTAACAGGGTCAGTGATAGTGTCTCTTTTCCCTTTAACAGGTTTTCTGATAGTGTCACTGCCCCTTAAACAGGGTCTGTGGTATAGACTCTGCTCCTTTAGCAGGGTCTGTGATAGCGTCATTGCCTCGTTATCGGTGTCTGTGATAGAGTTACTGGCCCTTTAACAGAGTCTGGGATAGCGTTACTGCTCCATTAACAGGGTCTGTGATAGCGTCACTGCCCCTTTAATAGGGTCTGTGATAGCGGCTCTGCACCTTTAACAGGGTCTGTGATAGTGTCACTGCCCCTTTTAAAGGGTCTGTGATAGTGTTACTGCCCTTTAACAGGGTCTGTGATAGTGTCTGTGCCCCTTTAACAGGGTCTGTGATAGTGTCTGTGCCCCTTTAACAGGGTCTGTGATAGTGTCTCTGCTCCTTTAACAGGGTCTGTGATAGTGTCTCTGCTCCTTTAACAGGGTCTGTGATAGTGTCTCTACTCCTTTAACATGTTCTGTGATAGTGTCACTGCCCCTTTCACAGTGTCTGTGATAGTGACCCTGCCCCTTTAACAGATGCCCATGAAATTGTGTCTGCCCCTTTAAAAGGGTCTGTGATAATGTCATTGCCACTTTAACACGGGTCTGTGATAGTGTCACTGCCCCTTTAACAGGGTCAGTGATATTGTCTGTGCTCCTTTAACAGGGTCTGTGATAGTGTCTGTGCCCCTTTAATAGGGTCTGTGATAGCGGCTCTGCACCTTTAACAGGGTATGTGATTGTGTCACTGCTCCTTTTAAAGGGTCTGTGATAGTGTTACTGCCCTTTAACAGGGTCTGTGATAGTGTTACTGCCCTTTAACAGGGTCTGTGATAGTGTCTGTGCCCCTTTAACAGGGTCTGTGATAGTGTCTCTGTCCCTTTAACAGGGTCTGTGATAGTGTGTCTGATCCTTTAACAGGGTTTCTGATAGTGTCTCTGCATCTTTAACAGAGTCTGTGATAGTGTCCCTGCCCCTTTAACCGGGTTTCTGATAGTGTCTCTGCCCCTTTAACAGGTTCTGTGATAGTGTCACTGCCCCTTTAACAGGGTTTGTGATAGTGTCACTGCTCCTTTAACAGTGTCTGTGATAGTGTTACTGCCCCTTTAACAGGTTCTGTGATAGTTTCACTGCTCCTTTCACAGATGTCTGTGATAGTGTCACTGCCCCTTTAACAGAGGTCTGTGATAGTGTCACTGCACCTTTAACAAGGTCTGTGATAGTGTCACTGCCTCTTAACAGGGTTTCTGATAGTGTCTCTGCCTCTATAACAGGGTCTGTGATAGTGTCCCTGCCCCTTTAACCGGGTTTCTGATAGTGTCTCTGCCCCTTTAATAGGGTCTGTGATACTGTCTCTGCTCCTTTAACAGGGTCTGTGATAGTGTCGCTGCCCCTTTAACCGGGTCTGTGATAGTGTCTCTGCTCTTTTAACAGGGTCTGTGATAGTGTCACTGCCCCTTCAACAGGGTTTCTTATAGTGTCACTGCTCCTTTAACAGGTTTCTGTGATAGTGTCACTGCCCCTTTAACAGGGCCTGTGATAGTGTCACTGTCCCTTTAACAGGTCCTGTGATAGTGTTACTGCTCATTTAACATGTTCTGTCATAGTGTCACTGCCCCTTTAACAGGGCCTGTGATAGTGTTACTGCCTCTTTAACAGGGTCTGTGATAGTGTCTCTGCTCTTTTAACCAGGTCTGTGATAGTGTCACTGCCCCTTTAACAGGGTTTCTTATAGTGTCACTGCTCCTTTAACAGGTTTCTGTGATAGTGTCACTGCCCCTTTAACAGGGCCTGTGATAGTGTCTCTGCTCCTTTAACAGGGTCTGTGATAGTGACTTTCCCTTTAAGGCGTGTCATGTAATAGTGACGCTGTCTCTTTAGCAGGGGTCTGTGATAGTGTCACTGCCCCTTTAACACTTAACTGTAACAGTTTTACTGTGCCTTTATCATGGATCTTTGAGAGTGAGACTGCCCCTTTAACAGGTGTCTGTGATAATGATGGTATCTCTTTAAGATTTAAAAAAAATTCTTTCATGGGATTTAAGTGTTGCTGGCTAGGCTCTCATTGCCCTTGAGACGGTGGTGGTGAGCTGCCTTCTTGAGCCGCTGCAGCCCCGTGTGGTGTAGGTACACCCCCAGCGCTGTTAGGGAGGGAGTTCCAGGAATTTGGCCCAGCGACTACAATTCTGACAGCCCTCCATTAATGAGGATGTGTGACAGGAACACTGCCCCCGTTAAAAGCGGGATGTGATACTAATGCTGCCCCTTTAAACAGGGGCCTGCGATGACACCCTAGCACCCTGCACCCGTCTCTTTAAGATGTGCCTACAATAGTGACACTGTCACTTTAAGACGGGCGTGTCATGGGTGCCCTCCCTTGGGTGAGTCCCAGGTTAGTTTCTGTTTGGTTCTTGGGTGGTTCTTGATGGCTTCGGCCCAACACCGATAAGGTGAAGGCTCGGTGTTCCGGAGAGGCCCAAGCCAACTAGCCAGGAAGGTACTCCAGTGAGGCAGCACAGATCATCGAGTTCAACAATTTTAGATCTTAAACTCCCTCCTCCATCCCCACCCCCTTTCCGTTTCTTCCCCCTTCCTTTTGTTTTTTCCAATAATTTATATAGATTTTTCTTTTCCCACCTATTTCCATTATTTTTAAATGTATTCCACCGATCATTTATCTATACCTTTTATGCCCTTTTAGTCTTATTTCACCCCACCCCCCACTAGAGCTATCTGTACCTTGCCTGTCCTGCTCTCCACACTTAATTAGCACATTCCTTTAGATAATATCACCACCTTCAACACCTCTTTGTTCTTTTGTCTGTGACATCTTTTGGTTATCTCCTCCTATCACTGCTTGCTTGTCCCAACAACCCCCTCCCCCGTTCTCTCCCCCACCCCACCCTTAAACCAGCTTATATTTCACCCCTCTCCTATTTTTACTTAGTTCTGTTGAAGGGTCATGAGAACTCGAAACGTCAACTGTGCTCCTCTCCGCCAATGCTGAGTTTTTCCAGATATTTCTGTTCCTGTTTTTGTTCCAGATCACCATGTTCGCTTGGGGTCGATTTGAAGCCGTGGGCGTCTTCTCCCTGCCTGGTGGAGGATGTTCAGGGAGGTTACCCACAGGAGGGCCAGAGTGTTAGCAGCGGAACACAGAAGCTGAAGGTGAAACAGTGGACCGCAGGAAACATGGAGGAACTGAAAAGGGAGCGCAGAGGCCGGAGAACTGACGGCGCAACCCCACCCCCCCTCGACGAGATCTCAGCACATTGGCGGCAAGCGGCCAAGGCGAGCTTCAGGGCACCTCCTGCGACTCAGGTATCCGTGTGGGACAGGGGTGTGGGCGCCTGCCTTGTCAGCCTGGAGCAGGAGAAGGCCGTGGACAGACGTGCTGTCCAACATGGGGTTTTGGGGAAGAACCTTGCAAAGGGTGTGATTGCACTGGAGAGGGTGAAGAGGAGATTCACCAGGATGTTGCCTGGGCTGGAGCGTTTCAGCTACGAGGAGAGACTGAATAGGCTGGGGTTGTTTTCCTTAGAGCAGGGAAGGCTGAGGGGGGTCCTGATAGAGGTGTACAAAATTAAGATCGACATAGATAGGGTAGATAGGGAGAAATGTTTCCCCTTAACGGAGGTGTCAATAACCCAAGGGGGCATCGATTTAAGGTAAGGGGGCAGGATGTTTAGAGGGGATTTGAGGAAATTTTCTTTCACCCAGAGGGTGGTGGGAATCTGGAACTCACTGCCTGAGGGGGGGTGGTAGAGACAAAATCCCTCACAATATTTAAGAAGCGTTTACATGAGCACTTGAAATGCCACAGCAGACAGGGCTACAGGCTGGGAAATGGGATTAGAATAGATAGGTGCTTGATGGCCGGCACGGACTCGATGGGCCGAAGGGCCTGCTTCGGTGCTGTGTGACTCTATGACTCCGCAATTAGATCCGACTACTCGACACAAACATCAGAGTCACGGTTTCAATCAATGGGTGGGAGTCGTGAGTCATTCCGATCAGACCTGGAGTCAGGCAAGGCTCTTGTCTCTCCCTGTTTGCGTGGGGTATCGAACCTTTTGCCATCAGGAAGGACGTGGGTATGAGAGGAGTGACGATCCCAGGCAGTGGAGGCACTCAGGTCAAAGGCTCCCTGTACATGGACGATGTCACCGTCTTCTGCTCGGATCCGCTGTCGGTGCGCAGACTGATCCACATCTGGGACCAGTTCGAACTGGCCTCGGGAGCCAAGGTAAATCGTTGGAAGAGGGAGGCCATGTTCTTTGGGAACTGGACTGACCGATCCTTTGTCCCCTTCACCGTCAGGGCTGACGGCCTGAAGGTGCTGGGGATATGGTTCGGAGGGACCGGGGCATGCGTTAGAAACTGGAAGGAGTGAGTGTCTATGGTGAAAAGGAAACTGGGCATGTGGGAGCGACGTTCCCTCTCCATTGCGGGTAAGAACCTGGTCATCAGGTGTGAGGCACTCTCGCTGTTGCTGTACGTGGCGCAGGTCTGGCCCATTCCAGACTCCTGCACAATGGTGATCACCCGAGCCATCTTTCACTTTATCTGGAGGTCGAAAATGGATCGTGTCCGCAGGGACGCGATGTACAAGCCTCTAGATAAAGGGGGAAAAAACGTGCCCAACATCGCCCTCATACTGATGGCCACCTTTGTGTGCGGCTGCATCAAGTTGTGTGTAGACCCTCGGTACGCAAACACCAAGTGTCACTACATGCTGAGGTTCTACCTGTCCCCGGTGTTGTGAAGGATGGGTCTGGCCACGCTGCCGCGGAACGCTCCAAGTAGTTGGACCGTGCCGTACCACCTGTCCCTCGTGGAAAAATTTATGCGGAGAAACACCTTTGACCAAAAGTCCATCAGGCAGTGGTCAGCACGTAACGTCTTAGAGGCCCTGAGGGAAAAGGAGAGGGTGGATCCTGTGGGATGGTTCCCTGAGCAGACTGTCAAAGTCATTTGGCAGAATGCCTCATGGCCAGAACTTTCCAACAAACACCAAGATGTAGCTTGGCTGGTGGTGAGAAAGGCCCTCCCCGTCAGATCCTTCCAACATGCCAGGAGTCTCACCCACTCTGCACGTTACCCTCGAGGTGGCTGTGGTGGGGAAGAGACTGTTGTTCACCTCCTTGCGGATTGTGCCTTTGCAGAGAAGGTCTGGAGAGAGATGCAGTGGTTTCTGTCGAGGTTCATCCCGAGCAGTTCTGTGACACAGGACTCTGTGTTCTACGGGCTGTTCCCAGGGACACACACCGAGACAAACATCAACTGCAGCTGGAGGATCATCAGCTCGGTGAAAGACGATCTTTGGTCTGCCTGAAACTTCATAGAATCATCACTCGATTGACCCTGTCTCCACCACACTCTCAGACAGTGCGTTCCAGATCCTAACCACTCGATTGACCCTGTCTCCCCCACACTCTCAGACAGTGCGTTCCAGATCCTAACCACTCGATTGACCCTGTCTCCCCCACACTCTCAGACAGTGCATTCCAGATCCTAACCACTCGATTGACCCTGTCTCCACCACACTCTCAGACAGTGCGTTCCAGATCCTAACCACTCGATTGACCCTGCCTCCCCCACACTCTCAGACAGTGCATTCCAGATCCTAACCACTCAATTGACCCTGTCTCCACCACACTCTCAGACAGTGCGTTCCAGATCCTAACTACTCAATTGACCCTGTCTCCCCCACACTCTCAGACAGTGCGTTCCAGATCCTAACTACTCAATTGACCCTGTCTCCACCACACTCTCAGACAGTGCATTCCAGATCCTAACCACTCGATTGACCCTGTCTCCACCACACTCTCTTTCAGCCCACTCCAGATCCTAACCACTCGCTGTGTGAAAAAGTTTCTCCTCATGTCGCTGTTGCTTCTTTCACCAATCACCTTAAATCTGTTTCCCTCTGATTCTCAATCCTTCCACCACTGGGAACAGTTTCTCCTGATCGACTCTGCCCAGACCCCTCATGATTTTAAACACCTCGATCAATTCTCCTCTCAACCTTCTCTTCTCCAAGGAGAACAGCCCCAGCTTCTCCAATCTCTCCACGTCACTGAAGTTCCTCATCCCTGGGACCATTCTCGTGAATCTTTTCCACACTCTCTCTAAAGCCTTCACATCCTTCCTAAAGTGCGGAGCCCAGAACTGGACACAATACTCTAGTTGAGGCTGAGCCAGTGTTTTATACACGTTTAACATCACCTCCCTGCTCTTGTACTCTGTGCCCCTATTAATAAAGCCCAGGATACAGTCTGCTTTATTACCCGCTCTCTGAACCTGTCTTACCACCTTCAGTGATTTAGGTACATATACCCCCAGGTCCCTCTGCTCCTGCACCTCCTTAGAATTGTACCCTTTATTTCATATTGTCTCTCTGCATTCTTCCTACTATAAAATTAATCAGTTCACATTTCTCTGCATTAAATTTCACCCGCCACTTGTCTGCCCATTCCACCAACTTGTCTATGCCCTTTTTGGTTCTACATAATCCCCTTCACAGTTTACAATGCTTCCAAGTTTCACAGCATCTTCAAATCTAGAAATTGTGCCCCGTGCACTCGGTCAATAATATACATCAGGAAAAGCGAATCTCCTGACCCTGACCTCCGGGGAACTCCCAGAAAGTTAACCTTCCTCACTGTCCGGAAAACAGCCATTCGCCACCACTCAGGCTCCTACCGCTAAGCCGGTTTTGTATCCATGCTGCTCCTCCAGCACAAAGAGTTGTCCACGGACCGAACTGCTGCAGACCGGGACATTCCAAGGTCCAGGACGTCACACCGAGGGATGCACAAGAGCTTGGGGCAGCCGCCACAAAGGACCAGTGGGGAGAGATCGCTGCCTGAGGCCCTCCCGCCACAGAATAGCAAGTAGGTGCTGACTGTTTAAAACCCCCTCAGGGTGAATGGACCGGAGAATGTTTGACGTACATTGTAAATAGAGCCTCAGTGTAGTGACACATCTCAGAGTGCCACCTACTGTACTGAAGGAAAATGAGGATTTTCACACCTTTTGTAAGGCCACGTTTGAACCGTTCTGTCATGTACTTTTTTTTAAAAAAAACTAATTTTATGAATGAATTTTTATCTTTTGACAAAAGTGATCCCTGTCACTTTAACAGAAATCTGTGATGGTGTCACTGTCCCTTTAAAGGATTCACGGACCATGGCACTGCACCTTGAACAGGGATCTCTCTTTGACACTGCCCCTTTAACTAGGGCCCATGACAGTGTTGCTGTCCCAATAATGGGGAGTTAATCGTGACACTGCCCCCTTAATCAGGGTTTCAGTATTGTCACTTTAATAAGTATCTGTGATGGTGGTGCTTGCCCCTTAACAAGAGTTTGTGATCGTGATGCTGTCCCTTTAAAAGGAATCAGTACTAATGGCACTGCCCCTTAAACAGCAAAATATAATAACAGTCCCTTTAATAGAGAATCTGTAATAATGACACTGGCCCTTTAACAGAGAATGTGTAATAATGACACAGTCCCTTTAACAAGAATGTGTATCAATGACACTGGCCCTTTAACAGTGACTGTGTAATAACGACACAGTCCCTTTAACAAGAATGTGTAATAATGACACTGGCCCTTAAGCAAGTATTGTAATAATAACAGAGTCCTTTTTAAAAGGATGTGTAATAAGCTGCAGTCCCTTTAAAAAGTTTGGGTAATAAGGACGCAGCCCCTTTACCAGGAGTGTGTAATAACGACACAGTCCCTTTAACAAGAATGTGTAACAGTGACACTGGCCCTTTAACACAGAGGTGTAATAATGACACTGGCCCTTTAACAAGGAGGTGTAATAATGACACTGTCCCTTTAACAAAAATGTGTAATAATGACACTGTCACTTTAACAAGAATGTGTAATAATGACACTGTCCCTTTAATAAGAAAATGTAATAATGACACTGGCCCTTTAACAAAAATGTGTAATAATGACACTGTCACTTTAACAAGAATGTGTAATAATGACACTGTCCCTTTAATAAGAAAATGTAATAATGACACTGGCCCTTTAACAAATATGTGTAATAATGACATTGTCCCTTTAACAAAATGTGTAATAATGACACTGTCCCTTTAATAAGAATGTGTAATAATGACACTGGTCCTTTAACAAGGAGGTGTAATAATGACACTGGCCCTTTAACAAGGAGGTGTAATAATGACACTGTCCCTTTAACAAGAACACGTAATAATGACACTGTCCCTTTAACAAGAATGTGTAATAATGACATTGTCCCTTTAACAAAAATGTGTAATAATGACACTGGCCCTTTAACAAAAATAGATAATAATGACACTGGCCCTTTAACAAAAAAATGTATAAAAATGACACTGTCCCTTTAACAAGAATGTGTAATAATGACACTGTCCCTTTAAAAAATGTGTAATAATGATACTGCCTCTTTAACAGGTGTTGTGAAAGTGGCATTTCCCCTTTAAGAGTGGTCTGTACACTGATGTTTGCTCCTTGAATGTCTAATGGGTGTCACGCTGTCAGGGTGATGCCGAGTGAACTCTACTCTGCATCTAACCCAGGTAGCACTGAGCTCACTCCTGAAGCTGCAGGGATCACTTTCGGCTGAGGTGTGGTTCTGTAACCGCTCCCCTCAGCCTTTTGCGTTTCCCAGTTTCAGAGACTCTGTTTATTCTTGTTGACAAGGTGTAGTCTGCCCTCGGGTGTGGCGTGTTCCGGTGACACATAGTACAGATCACGGGTGATGTCCTTGGGGATGTAAGTCGCTCAGAGAGTCAATAGATGAGCTCCAGGCTGACATTTGAGAGAATTCCAGAACCATCCGCACCCTCTCTGAGCATTGTTCCACGCACAGTTGTCAGATTCTGCAGCCGTGCTTTCAGAGGGTCAGTCTGTGGGGACGTCCAGCCCCAACTCACAATAGCAAAGCTCAGGGTTACACAAATCTCAGCTTCCAGTGTCAGATTGTTCCAAGCACCTCTCACTTTCTCATCTAGATAGCTCTCTTTTCAATTGGCGTCCCATTGTAGCTCTGTCTCTCATTGAAGACCATACCTCTGTCTACTAACTCTCCCCCTGAAGATCATCCCTCTAATCCTTTAATCATCTAGACCCCTAACTCTCCCATCAAAGACCATCTCTCTAATCCCCTAACTCCCCCATCAAAGACCATCCCTCTAATCCCCTAACTCTCCCATTGAAGACCATCCCTCTCACCCCCTAACTCCCCCATCAAATACCATCCCTCTAATCCCCTAACTCCCCCATTGAAGACCATCCCTCTAATCCCCTAACTCTCCCATCGAAGACCATCCTTCTAATCCCCTAACTCCCCCATCGAAGACCATCCCTCTAATACCCTAACTCCTCCATCGAAGACCATCCCTCTAACCCCCTAATTCCCCCATTGAAGACCATCCTTCTAATCCCCTAACTCCCCCATTGAAGACCATCCCTCTAATCTCCTAACTCTCCCATCGAAGACCATCCCTCTAACCCCCTAACTGCCCCATTGAAGACCATCCTTCTAATCCCCTAACTCCCCCATTGAAGACCATCCCTCTAATCCCCGAACTCCCCCATCGAAGACCATCCCTCTAATCCCCTAACTCCCTTATCAAAGACCATCCCTCTAATCCACTAACTCTCCCATTGAAGACCATCCCTCTCACCTTCTAACTCCCCCATCGAATACCATCCCTCTAATCCCCTAACTCCCCCATCAAAGACCATCCCTCTAATCTCCTAACTCCCCCATTGAAGACCAACGCTCTGGCCTCTCCATCTCTTGCCTTGATTTGGGGTACCATGAGCTGTTGCCATATTTGCCTATTGCGCTGATTGGGGGGTATTGTGTAAGGTTGGTTTGGGTAACTGGGCAAGATCCTGTCAGAGGGAGTACAATGTGACAAACTGTGAAGCTTTTCACTTTGGAAGGAAGAATACAAAATGCAGAAGATTTTTTGATGAATGCTGCAAGACTGGGAAGGGTTTGAATTCAGAGGGAGCTGGGTGTCCTGGTAGTTGAATCACTGAAAGTTAACACTCAGGGACAGCAAGCACTTAGAGTGGTAAATGGTTTGTTATCTTTTGCTACGAGGGGTTTGGTCTACAAGATGTCTTACTCCAGGGCAGAGGTGAGATTCCATCGGGAGTACTGACATCACCCCCGCTAGAGGGATTGTAACGAAGGTTTACTGGACTGCATCCTGGGGTGAGGGGAGTGTCCTATGAGGACAGATTGACTACAATCATAGAATGTTTGCAGTGCAGGAGACCATTCCTCCCATCGTTTCTGTGTTATCTCTCTGCTGCAGCAGTTCAACGAGTCACACTCTCCCGCCTTTTCCCCATGTTCTGCAACTGTTTTTGTTTCAGATAATGATCCAATTCCCTTCCCAAAGCCTCGATTGACCCTATCTCCCCCACACTCTCAGACAGTGCATTCCAGATCCTAACCACTCGATTGACCCTGTCTCCACCACACTCTCAGACAGTGCATTCCAGATCCTAACCACTCGATTGACCCTGTCTCCCCCACACTCTCAGACAGTGCATTCCAGATCCTAACCACTCGATTGACCCTGTCTCCACCACACTTTCAGACAGTGCGTTCCAGATCCTAACCACTCGATTGACCCTGTCTCCCCCACACTCTCAGACAGTGCGTTCCAGATCCTAACCACTCGATTGACCCTCTCTCCACCACACTCTCAGACAGTGCGTTCCAGATCCTAACCACTCGATTGACCTTGTCTCCACCACACTCTCAGACAGTGCGTTCCAGATCTTAACCACTCGATTGACCCTGTCTCCACCACACTCTCAGACAGTGTGTTCCAGATCTTAACCACTCGATTGACCCTGTCTCCCCCACACTCTCAGACAGCGCGTTCCAGATCCTAACCACTCGGTGTGTGAAAAAGTTTCTCCTCATACCGCCATTGCTCCTTTCACCAATCACCTTAAATCTGTGTCCCTCTGGTTCTCGCTCCTTCCACCAATGGGAACAGTTTCTCCTGATCGACTCTGTCCAGACCCCTCACGATTTTGAACACCTCGATCAAATCTCCTCTCAACCTTCTCTTCTCCAAGGAGAACATTCCCAGCTTCTCTAATCTCTCCACATCACTGAAGTTCCTCATCCCTGGAACCATTCTCGTGAATCTTTTCCGCACTCTCTCTAAAGCCTTCACATCCTTCCTGAAGCACGGTGCCCAGAACTGGACACAATACTCCAGTTGAGGCTGAGCCAGTGTTTTATACACGTTTAACATCACCTCCCTGCTCTTGTACTCTATGCCCCTATTAATAAAGTCCAGGATGCTGTCTGCTTTATTACCCGCTCTCTCAACCTGTCCTACCACCTTCAATGATTTTGGTACCTATACCCCCAGGTCCCTCTGTTCCTGCATCCCCCTTCATGTCGATGATTTATTTTATATTGTCTCTCCTCGTTCTTCCTACAAAAATTACACTACACTTCCCGCTTCCCTGCATTCAACTTCATCTGCCACTTGTCCGCCCACTAACCTGTGTCCCTTCTTGAGCTGAACACCCTACTCCTCATGGCTCACATTGCTTCTGAACCACTGAGCTTAAAAGGACTGCCCTCCACCCCCTCTTTTGAACAAGGGTGTAAGGTTTGCAATTCTCCCGTGCTCTGGCACACAGCCTGATGCTCAGGAGAATGGGGAAATTATAGCCAATTCCCCCGCAGTTTCCACTCTCACTCCTCGCAGTTGCATCTCGCCTGGTCACGATGACCCCACAACATTAAGTACCTTAACAGCCAGACTTTCTAATACCTCCTCCTTATCAATTTTTAGCACCTGCTGTGTTTCACTCCTGCCTCTTTCATGATGACATCTTCTTCCACGGTAAGGACCGATGCAAAGGGGGGTCATCGAGAACATCAGCCATGCCCTCTGCCCCCTTGTGTAAAGCTCCTTACTGCTTCCTAATGCTTTCCCCCCCGCTGCTCCTTTTACTGTTTTGATGATTATAGACGACTTTCCGATTCCCTTTTTAGTTAGCTGCCGGGCTCTGCTCATACCCTCTCTTTGCCTCTCTTATTAACTGTTCCGCTTTCCCTCTGAATGCGATATCCCTCTGGGGTTTAGAGGAATGAGAGGTGATTGCATCGAAATGCGCCAAATCGTTGAGGGCTTGACAGGGTGGACACCGAGAGGCTGTTTCCCCCTCTCTGGGGATATCTATGAACACAAGGAGGATCGGGGGTGCGGGGGCACAGTCTCAGGATAAAGGGGTCGGCCGTTTTGGACTGAGAGGAGGAGAAACGTCTTCACTCAGAGGCTTGTGAATCTTTGGAATTCTCCACCCCGGAGAGCCGTGGATGTTCAGACGAGGAGTAGACTCAAGGCTGAAATCGAGAGATTTTTGAACACCGAGGGAATTGAGGGACACGAAGAGAGGGCGGGAAAGCAGGATTGGGATAGAGATCAGTGTGATCGTATTGAATGGTGGAGCAGGTTCGATGGACTGAATGGCCGACTCCAGTTCCTATTTCTTATGATCTTATACCAGGATAATGTCAAATTACCCTGATATGGGGAGGGGGTATTACAAACTCGTTTGCACATAACGCAGTTGATGAAACCTGGAAGCAATGGGACATCTGGAAGATGCTCTTTATTCAGTCAGTCCCTGAGAGAATGAATCGCCAACCCTTACGTACAATGCATCACATTCTGGGGTTCGAATCAGTTCGACGTATTACACTTATTAACTCGAGCTCAGACGATCCCTGCAGGGTCAGTCACCCAGTTCGCTATGGAGTCTCTCAGATTTGTTCCTGAATACTCAGAGACCAGAAAGTTGACAAGGTTTTCACAAATGCCTCAGCGTTCCTGCTCTGTGTGTGTGTGTTTCTGTTCGCCCCCCCGCCTCGATGCATCGGGTGTGCAATGTATCCGGCTGAATCAGCACTAGGCCTGAGATCGAGCCTGGGCCTTTCCTGCCGGGTGGGTGTGCGTCCGCGGGGTGCTGGGTGCTGTGCACGGTGGGGGGTGCGGCACCGGGGACTAGGCCGGGAGCCTGGGCCTTTCGGGAGACGTGTCCGAGTCCACACATCTGGGAGGGCAGGGGGGGTGGAATTCAGTCAGGCCTCCCTCACTCCCTTCACCGAGGCCTAGCGCTGTGAGGAGTCCCTGTCTCCGCATGCGAACGGAGAGTGGAGACCGGGTGGTGGGCCCCACCCCCGCCCAGCCCTCTCCTCATGCGTAAAATTCCAGCGAGGGCTGCAGGAGCCCCTTTTAAGCAAGCGTCAACGGGCAGGGGCCAGGGCTGGTCACTACGACACCAGGCAGCTCCTCTCCGACTTCCTCTTAACCCTCGTCCTACTGCAGCCTCTGATGGCGGCCAGGGCTGCCACCTGGAACGTCTCCGCCACCTTCTCCTCTAGGTTGGCGGAACATTCTAGAAAGCCCGCTGCACATATCTGGTGAGCCATGATCAGTCCCTGGAACGAAGAGGTGGGGGAGTATCATCATTTACGTGACACATCGCTCGGCGCTCCGAATTCCCCACGATCAAACTGGGCAAGAGCCCTGGCTGATTTCCCCACACCAAACCACCCCTCTCTCTAACCCAGGGATCACTGGACAGTGATCAGGAGCAGGAACCCTGGCTGATTTCCTCTCTCTCTCTCTCTCTCTCTCTCTAACCCAGGGATCACTGGACAGTGGTCAGGAGCAGGAACCCTGGCTGATTTCCCCTCTCTCTCTAACCCAGGGATCACTGGACAGTGGTCAGGAGCAGGAACCCTGGCTGATTTCCCCTCTCTCTCTCTAACCCAGGGATCACTGGACAGTGGTCAGGAGCAGGAGCCCTGGCTGATTTCCCCTCTCTCTCTCTAACCCAGGGATCACTGGACAGTGATCAGGAGCAGGAACCCTGGCTGATTTCCCCTCTCTCTCTCTCTAACCCAGGGATCACTGGACAGTGATTGGGAGCAGGAACCCTGGCTGATTTCCCCTCTCTCTCTCTCTAACCCAGGGATCACTGGACAGTGATCAGGAGCAGGAACCCTGGCTGATTTCCCCTCTCTCTCTCTAACCCAGGGATCACTGGACAGTGATCAGGAGCAGGAACCCTGGCTGATTTCCCCTCTCTCTCTTTAACTCGGACCCGGGGTCCTCTGGAGTCACTGGGACGGAGGGTCTCCTGTCACCGATTGAGGGTTGGGTTTGGATGGAGGTTCCCGGGTAGGAGGGGAGAGTGTGATGAGACTGTCCCTCGGAGGTGCTCTAACCTGTTTGGAGGTGATGACCTGCTGTCCGGCTTTGCTCAGTTGGCGCTGACAGATCTTGTCCACCCACAGGTCCTTCTTACAGGCCACCAGGAAGATGGGGATCCCAGGACAAAGCTGATGAACCTCAGGCAGCCACTGGGTTTAGAGGAGGAGACCACAGAGAGAAACTTTACAAACGTGCGGCAAGAGCGGGAGGCCATTCAGCCCCACTTGACCGTGCGACTCTCCCATTTCAACAAGGCTGTTTACACCTTGTAATTTTGCGCCACCACAGCGCTCCCTCAGTACTGACCCTCCGACAGTGCTGCACTCCCTCAGTACTGACCCTCTGACAGTGCTGCACTCCCTCAGTACTGACCCTCCGACAGTGCAGCACTCCCTCAGTACTGACCCTCCGACAGTGCGGCTCTCCCTCAGTACCGACCCTCCGACAGTGCAGCACTCCCTCAGTACTGACCCGCCGACAGTGCAGCACTCCCTCAGTGCTGATCCTCCGACAGTGCGGCACTCCCTCAGTACCGACCCTCCGACAGTGCGGCTCTCCCTCAGTACTGACCCTCCGACAGTGCGGCACTCCCTCAGTACTGACCCGCCGACAGTGCAGCACTCCCTCAGTACTGACCCTCCGACAGTGCAGCACTCCCTCAGTACTGACCCTCCGACAGTGCGGCACTCCCTCAGTACTGACCCTCCGACAGTGCGGCACTCCCTCAGTACTGACCCTCCGACAGTGCGGCACTCCCTCAGTACTGACCCTCCGACAGTGCGGCACTCCCTCAGTACTGACCCTCCGACAGTGCGGCACTCCCTCAGTACTGACCCTCCGACAGTGCGGCACTCCCTCAGTACTGACCCTCCGACAGTGCGGCACTCCCTCAGTACTGACCCTCCGACAGTGCAGCGCAGCCTCAGTACTGACCCTCCAACAGTGCAGCACTCCCTCAGTACTGACCCTCCGACAGTGCAGCACTCCCCGATCCAGTATTCTCAGAAACCGTTGAGGACAAGGATGTGTTTATTTTGAATGGATTGGAATGTGTCAGTAAAAAACCTCCATGGAATGCGCCACCAGCGATCACTTCCTCATTCTGTTCTCGCTTAAGCTGATCAGTAACAGGAACCTCAGAATGAAATGTCCCCACCTCGGGTTGTGTCTGGGGGAGGGGTGCTGGATAGGAGCTGGGAAACCAGGCCAGGAAAACCTTTCACCAGGATGTTGCCTGGGATGAAACATTGAAGTTATGAAGAGAGGGTTGGATAGACTTGGGTTGTTTTCGTTGGAGCAGAGAAGACTGAGGGGCGACCTGATCGAGGTGTACAAGATTATGAGGGGCATGGACAGGGTGGATAGGGAGCAGCTGTTCCCCTTTAGTTGAAGGGTCAGTCACGAGGGGACACAAGTTCAAGGTGAGGAGGCAGGAGGTTTAGGGGGGAAGTGAGGAAAAACTTTTTTTACCCAGAGGGTGGTGATGGTCTGGAATGCGCTGCCTGGGAGGGTGGTGGAGGCAGGTTAGCCTCACATCCTTTAAAAAGTACCTGGATGAGCACTTGGCACGTCATAACATTCAAGGCTATGGGGCCAAGCGCTGGTCAATGGGGTTAGGTAGGCAGGTCAGGTGTTTCTCACGTGTCGGTGCAGACTCGATGGGCCGAAGGGCCTCTTCACTGCACTGTGTGATTAGGTGAATATCTCTCTGCTGCATTCGCCAGGGAAATGGTTTGACCAATCAGAGCCAACTTGCCAACCAATCAGCGCACCATTTCTCCAGCAGGACAAATTGTTGTTCACTTTGAAATTTGGCATTCTTGTCTCTATCCTCACGCGTGCAAGACACAAAAAGCTTTCAGCAATTCTTAAGGAGATATTATGGCAGGCGGCCAAGCGATGGGACAGACAGGTGGTGTCTGGGGGTCCCTTCAAGGGGGTGAGAAAGAGGGAATGGTGCAATGGTTTAAAGAGGGAATGGCAGAGTTTCGGGGCCTTGGCATCTGAAGTCACGGCCACCAATGGCGGAGCGATGGAGAGTGGGGGATGGTCAAGAGGCCTGAGTTAGAGGAGCGCAGAGATCTTGGAGTGTAGCACCGTCTGGATGAGTTTAAAGCAATAGGGAGCATTTGTTGGGGACGGTGCAGAGGGAGCTTTACTCTGTATCTAACCCTGTGCTGTACCTGTCCTGGGAGTGTTTGATGGGGACAGTGTAGAGGGAGCTTTACTCTGTATCTAACCCCGTGCTGTACCTGTCCTGGGAGTGTTTGATGGGGACGGTGTAGAGGGAGCTTTACTCTGTATCTAACCCCGTGCTGTACCTGTCCTGGGAGTGTTTGATGGGGACAGTGTAGAGGGAGCTTTACTCTGTATCTAACCCCGTGCTGTACCTGCCCTGGGAGTGTTTGATGGGGACAGTGTAGAGGGAGCTTTACTCTGTATCTAACCCCGTGCTGTACCTGTCCTGGGAGTGTTTGATGGGGACAGTGTAGAGGGAGCTTTACTCTGTATCTAACCCCGTGCTGTACCTGTCCTGGGAGTGTTTGATGGGGACGGTGTAGAGGGAGCTTTACTCTGTATCTAACCCCGTGCTGCACCTGTCCTGGGAGTGTTTGACCGTTGATATAACCTGTGGGATTTTCACACACAATCAAGGTTTGTGTTTGACAGGGGTGTTTTTTTGTTGAGGTTGTTTATCAGAGGCACAATTCCCTGCCGAGAGGCACCATCTATTCCCGGCCCTCCGCTGCGACTTGTTGTACTGCATTCTGCAGAACCCGGTGATCTATTCCTTCCTGTTTAACACGTGAGAGTTTCTGTCATAGCCTCTCACGGGATAGGAGGAGGCCATTCAGCCCTTTCAGCCCCATACTGGCTCTCTGAAAGATCTATCCAATTAATCCCACACTCCCCCCTCTGCTCTCTCCCCCTCCCCTCCCCCCTGTATCCCTGTAAACTTTTCCCCTTCAAGTATTTCTCCAACTGCCCCTTTCGAGGGTCCCTATTGAATCTGCTCCCACCGCCCTTCCAGACAGCGTCTTCCAGATCACAACAACTCGCTGTGTGGGAAATAAACAATTCTCCTCATCTCCCCCTCTGCTCCTTTTCCCGATTCCCTTCAACCCGCGTCCCTCTGCTTCCCGACCCTCCTGTCACTGGAAACACTTTCTCCTCATTCACTCGATCGGAAACCCCCTCGGGATTTCGAACGCCTCGATTCAATCTCCCCCTTAACCTTCTCTGCTCCAAGGAAAACAATCCCAGCTCCTCCCGGCCTCTCCACATGAACTGTCATTCCTGATTCCTGGAACCATTCTGGTAAATCTCCTTCGCACCTTCTCCAAGGCCTTGACATCTTTCCTGCATCGAGACCTTTTCATCCATCTGGTGTCCATTCAACATTCTGCATTTCCTTAGCACCTTAAGCACAGAACAATTCCCCAAATGGCTTCACAGGAGTTTACAACATACAGAACTTTGACCCTGTGACTAGGGACATGTGACTAAAAGCTCAGTCAAGGAGGGAGGTTTTTAGGAGATGAGAGCGAGAGCAAGAGAGACAGCGAGAGAAAGAGACAGACAGCGAGAGAGAGAGACAGAGAGAGAGAGACAGCGAGAGAGAGAGAGAGAGAGAGAGACAGACAGCGAGAGAGAGAGAGCCAGCGAGAGAGAGAGAGAGAGAGCCAGCGAGAGAGAGAGAGAGAGACAGAGAGAGAGAGAGAGACAAAGAGACAGAGAGAGAGAGACAAAGAGACAGAGAGAGAGAGACAGAGAGAGAGAGACAAAGAGACAGAGAGAGAGAGACAGAGAGAGAGAGACAGAGAGAGAGAGACAGAGAGAGAGAGACAGAGAGAGAGAGACAAAGAGACAGAGAGAGAGAGACAGAGAGAGAGAGACAGAGAGAGAGAGACAGAGAGAGAGAGACAGAGAGAGAGAGACAGAGAGAGACAGAGAGAGAGAGAGACAGAGAGAGAGAGAGACAGTTAGAGACAGAGAGAGAGATACAGAGAGAGAGACAGAGAGGTTTAGGGAAGGATTTAGCTGAAGGCATGGCTGCCAATGGTGGAACGATGGATGGAGTGCGATAGGGGTCTAGTCACTCTCGCACACACACACACCCTCTCCGAATGTTACAGTGCAGGAGGCCACTCGGCCCATCATGTCTATACTGGCTCTCCAAACGATAGAAGCATAGGAGCAGGAGTAGGCCATTCGGCCCCTCGAGCCTGCTCCACCATTCAACATGGTCACAGCTGATCCTCTCTCAGCGCCGTGCTCCCGCTCTCTCTCCATACCCCTGGACGCCTTTAGAGTCTAGAAATCTGTCTATTTCCTTCTTTAATATATTCAGTGTCTCGGCCTCCACAGCCTCTGTGGTGGAGAATTCCACAGGTTCACCACCCTCTGAGTGAAGAGGTTTCTCCTCATCTCAGTCCTAAATGGTCTACCCAGTATCCTCAGATTGTGACCCCTGGTTCTAGACCCCACCCACCCCACCCCAGCCAGAGGAAACCTCATCCCTGCGTCCGGTCTGTCCATCCCTGCGTCCAGTCTGTCCATCCCTGCGTCCAGTCTGTCCATCCCTGCGTCCGGTCTGTCCATCCCTGTCAGAATTTTATAGGTTTCAATGAGATTCCCTCTAATTCTTCTAAACCCCAGTGAATACAGGGCCTAGTCAGCCCCGTCTCTCCTCACACGACAATCCTGCCGTCCCAGGAATCAGTCTGGTGAACCTTCGCTGCACGCCCTCTATGGCAAGTACATCCTTTCTTAGGTAAGGAGACCAAAACTGCACACACTACTCCAGGTGTGGTCTCACCAAGGCCCTGTACAGCTGCAGTAAGACATCCTTGCTCCTGTACTCAAGTCCTCTCGCAATGAAGGCCAACATACCATTTACCTCCTTAACTGTTTGCTGCACCTGCATTGCTTGCTTTCAGTGACTGGTGTACAAGGACACCCAGGTCCCTTTGAACATCCACATTTCCCAATCTATCACTATTTAAATAATACTCTGCCATTCTGTTTTTCCTACCAAAGTGGATAACTTCACACTTATCCACGTTATACTGCATCTGCCATGTATTTGCCCACTCACTCAACCTGTGTAAATCACCTTGAAGCCTCTTAACACCCTCCTCATCGCTCACGTTCCTACCAAGTTTCGTGTCCTCAGCAAACTTGGAAATGTTACATTTGGTTCCCTCATCCAGATCGTTGATATATATTGTGAATAGCTGGGGGGCCCCAAGCACTGATCCCTGCGGTACCCCACTAGTCACCGCCTGCCACTCCGAAAAAGACCCATTTATTCCTACTCTCTGTTTCCTGTCTGCTAACCAATTCTCAATCCATGATCACTGTAGCATCCCTGTTATATGCATCTCTAATTTCCTGTTTAATGCCGTTCCCTACCTTATCACTACTGTTTAGAGGCCTATGGACAACTCCCGCTAATGTTTTCCACCCTTGTTGCTTCTTAGCTCCACCCAGACTGACTCTACATCTAGATTTTCTGAGCCAATATCCCCCTCTCACTGTCGCATCCTTAACTAACAACGCTGTCCCACCTCTTTTTTGCTTTTCAGCTCTCCATCTGAAATACCAAGCACCCTTGGATACTCAGCCACCCTTCAGCCATGTCTCCGTCACTGTAATCATATCGCACCCGCTTACATCTATTTGTTCTGTTAATTCGCCTGCTTTATTGGGAATGCTCTGTGCGTTCAGATGCAGACTTGTCTTTTTGCACATCATTTCTTGTACTATGGCCCCTATTTTCTGCAAGTCTTGCTTCCTCTGCCCTCCGCTTTTGCTTTTTCATTTTCTGGCCTCTCATTCCTATCCCTGTTTCCCTCTCTTGTGTCCCTCTGCTCAGGTCCCCATTGCTCTGCCACTCTAGTTTAAACCCTCCCCCCCAACCCCACACAGTCCTAGCGAATACCCCCCTGCGAGGATATTGGTCCCGGTCCTGCTGGGGTGCAGCCCGTCCAGCTTGTACAGCTCCCACCTTCCCCAGAATCAGTGCCAATGCCTCAGGAATCTAAATCCCTCCCTCCTACACCAGCTCTCCAGCCAGGCATTCATCTGGCCTATTCCCCTAGTCCTGATCTCGCTCGCACATGGCACTGGGAGTAATCCTGAGATTAGTACCTTTGAGGTCCTGCTTTTTAATTTATTTCCGAAGTCCCTATACTCTGCTTCCACCTCTTTTTTTACCTGTGCCGTTGGCACCGGTATGGACCACGACCCTTTGGCTGTCCACCCTCTCCCTTCAGAATGTGTCTGCAGCTGCTTAGTGACAGCCTTGACCCTGGCGCCAGGGAGGGCCACGCACCAGCCTGGTGTCATGTCTGCAGCCGCAGAAACGTCTACCTGTTCCCCTTACGATAGAATCCCCTAGCGCTGCTACTCTCCCACTCCTTTCCCCCCCCCCGCCCCACTCACTGTGCAGCTGAGCCACTCGTAGCGCCACGGGCTTGTCTCTTGCTGCGTTCTCCTGAGAAACCGTCTCCCCTCACAGCCGTGTCCAAAACGGGAAAATCTGTTAGAGAGGGAGATGGACCCAGGAGACTCCTGCGCTACTCGCCTAATGCTTTTACTCTGGCGGTCACCCATTCCTTTTCTGCCTGTGACCACCTCAAGGTACATGCTATCCATGAAGATCTCAGCCCCGTGGATGCTCCCCAGTGACTCCAGCCCCTGCCCTAGATCCGGAAGGTGTATTTCGAGTAGCTGCAGCTGGAGACACTTCCTGCGCACACAGTCGCCCTGGACACTGGGAGTGCCCCCTGACTTCCCACATCGCACAGGAGGAGCATTCCACTTGGCCAAGCTGCCCTGCCATGACTTACCCTTTACTTATACTTCCTCTAGTTTAGAGGACATTAAGGACAGAAGAAATACTTACCCAGGTCCTAGTTACCAAGGCCGTCGCTGTTCTTACTGAGGAAAGGGAGAAAACGAAAGGATCACCTCCTTCCCTCTTCACCGAACTCCCTCTCTCACCAAACTCCAACTGAAGCACTCAAATGCAGCCCAAGACAGCACTCTAGTGCAGTCAAGGCAGCACCGTGGATGGCTTGCTTTTATGCTTCCTCAATCTAGCTTCTAAAAACCTGTTTCAGCCAGTTAACCAATGAATTAGCTGCAAGCAGAGCATGAATAAGGCCTGCTTTAAAATTGGACTAAAACTCACCTTCTCCCAAACCAAAGAACAACTTTTAGTTAATTGCTTAATTAAAGAAAGACTAGCCTGTAGATAGAAATTAACCCTTAAATTAAATTAACCCTTAAAACTCCCTCACTCACCAAACTCAAACTGAAGCACTCAAATGCAGCCCAAAGCAGCACTCCAGTGCAGGCAAAAAGGCAGCATTGCTCAACTAATCATCTGATGCCCTCTTGAATGCCTCGATTGACCCTGTCTCCACCACACTCACAGACAGTGCGTTCCAGATCCTAACCACTTGATTGACCCTGTCTCCCCCACACTCTCAGACAGTGCGTTCCAGATCCTAACCACTCGATTGACCCTGTCTCCCCCACACTCTCAGACAGTGCGTTCCAGGTTCCAGATCCTAACCACTCGATTGACCCTGTCTCCACCACACTCTCAGACAGTGCGTTCCAGATCCTAACCACTCGATTGACCCTGTCTCCACCATATTCTCAGACAGTGCATCCCAGATCCTAGGCACTTCATTGACCCTGTCTCCACCACACTCTCAGACAGTGCGTTCCAGCTCCTAACCACTTGATTGACCCTGTCTCCACCACACTCTCAGACAGTGCGTTCCAGATCCTAACCACTCGATTGACCCTGTCTCCTCCACACTCTCAGACAGTGCATCCCAGATCCTAGGCACTTGATTGACCCTGTCTCCACCACACTCTCAGACAGTGCGTTCCAGATCCTAACCACTCGATTGACCCTGTCTCCACCACACTCTCAGACAGTGCGTTCCAGATCCTAACCACTCGATTGACCCTGTCTCCACCACACTCTCAGACAGTGCGTTCCAGATCGTAACCACTCGATTGACCCTGTCTTCAACACACTCAAGACAGCGCGTTCCAGATCCTAACCACTCGTTTGACCCTGTCTCCCCGACACTCTCAGACAGTGCGTTCCAGATCCTAACCACTCGATTGACCCTGTCTCCCCCACACTCTCAGACAGTGCGTTCCAGATCCTAACCACTCGATTGACCCTGTCTCCCCCACACTCAGACAGTACGTTCCAGATCCTAACCACTCGATTGACCCTGTCTCCACCACACTCTCAGACAGTGCGTTCCAGATCCTAACCACTCGATTGACCCTGTCTCCCCGACACTCTCAGACAGTGCGTTCCAGATCCTAACCACTCGATTGACCCTGTCTCCCCCACACTCTCAGACAGCGCGTTCCAGATTCCTAACCACTCGATTGACCCTGTCTTCCCCACACTCTCAGACAGTGCATTCCAGATCCTAACCACTCGATTGACCCTGTCTCCCCCACACTCTCAGACAGTGCATTCCAGATCCTAACCACTCGATTGACCCTGTCTCCACCACACTCTCAGACAGTGCGTTCCAGATCCTAACCACTCGATTGACCCTGTCTCCCCGACACTCTCAGACAGTGCGTTCCAGATCCTAACCACTCGATTGTCCCTGTCTCCCCCACACTCTCAGACAGTGCGTTCCAGATCCTAACCACTCGATTGACCCTGTCTCCCCCACATTCTCAGACAGTGCGTTCCAGATCCTAACCACTCGATTGACCCTGTCTCCCCCACACTCTCAGACAGTGCGTTCCAGATCCTAACCACTCGATTGACCCTGTCTCCCCCACTCTCAGACAGTGCGTTCCAGATCCTAACCACTCGATTGACCCTGTCTCCACCACACTCTCAGACAGTGCGTTCCAGATCCTAACCACTCGATTGACCCTGTCTCCACCACACTCTCAGACAGTGCGTTCCAGATCCTAACCACTCGATTGACCCTGTCTCCACCACACTCTCAGACAGTGCGTTCCAGGTCCTAACCACTCGTTCTCACATCACATTTGCTTCTTTTACAAATCATTTTAAATCTGTGCCCCCTCATTCTTGATCCTTTTACGAGTGGGAACAGCTTCTCCCTATCCACTCTGTCCAGCCCTCTCGTGATTTTGAACATCTCCATCAAATCCCCTCTGAACCTCATCCTCTCCAAGGAGACCAGTCCCAACCTCTCCAACATATCTTCAAAGCTGAAGTTTTTCATCCCTGGAACCATTCTTGTAAACCTCTTCTGCACTCTCTCCAATGTGTTCACATCCTTCCTATAATGTGGCGCCCAGAACTATACACAATACTCCAGCTGAGGTCTAACGAGTGTCTTATATAAATTCAGCATAACCTCCCTGCTCTTGTAATCTATGCCCCTATTAATAAAGCTCAGGAGACTATTTGCTTTATTAACTGCTCTCTCCACCTGTCCTGCCACCTTCCATGATCTATTCACATCTACACCAGGTCTTTCTGCTCCTGCACCCCCTTCAAAATCCCACCCCTTATTTTATATTGTCTGTCCATGTTCCTCCTACCAAAATGCATCACCTCACACTTCTCCACATTGAACTTCATCTGCCACCTCTCTGCCCACTCCACCAACTTGTCTATGTCCTCTTGAAGTTCCACACCAGCCTCCTCACAGTTCACAACACTCCCAAGCTTTGTATCATTCACAAACTTTGAAATTGTCCCCTGCACACCAAGATCTAGATCATTTATATATATCAGGAAAAGCAAGGGTCCCAATACTGACCCTGGGGAACTCCACTACAAACCTTCCTCCAGCCTGAAATATATCCATTGACCATTGCTCTCTGCTTCCCATTTTTCAGCCAATTTTGTATCCACGTTGCTACTGTCCCTTTTATTCCATGAGCAATAACTTTTCTCACAAGTCTGTTGTGTGGCACTATATCGAATGCCTTTCGAAAGTCCATGTACACCACATCAACAGCATTACCCTCATCAACCCTCTCTGGTACCTCTTCAAAAAACTCCAGCAAGTTAGTTAAACAAGATTTCCCCTTTAGAAATCCATGCTGGCCCTTCCTAATCAACCCACATTTTTCCGTGTGACTACTAATTCTATCCCGAATAATTGTTTCTAGAAGCTTCCCCAGCACTGAAGTTGAACCGACTGGCCTGTGCTTATCCTTACAACCTTTTTTGGAACAAGGGCGTAATGTTTGCATTTCTCCAGTCCTCTGGCACCTCCCCTGAGTCTAGGGAAAACTAAAAGATTACAGCCAGCGCCCCTGCGATTTCCACTCTCACTTCCTTCAATACCCTTGGATACATTTCATCCGGTCCCGGTTTCTTGTCAAATTTAAGTACCGACAGTCTATTCAACACTTCCTCCCCATTATCAGTTTTGAACCCTTCTAGTGACAGAGTTTCCTCGTCTGTCACCATGGCCTGGGTAGCATCTACCTCCTTGGTAAAGATGGATGCAAAGTATTCATTTAACACCTCAGCCATGGCCCCTTCATTCACGTGTAAATTCCCTTCTAGGTCCCTAATTGGCCCTACTCCTCCTTTTACCACCCTTTTACTCTATAGAAGACTTTGGGATTCCCCTTTATGTTGGCTGCCAGTCTTTTCTCATAATCCCTCTTCGCTTCTCTAATATGCTCCTTCACCTCCCCTCTGAACCTTCTGTATTCCTCTTGGTTCTCAATTGTATTTTCTACATGTCATAAGTACACTTCTTCTTCTTTATCTTAATTTCAATCTCCTTTTTCATCCAGGGAGCTCTGGATTTGTTTGCCCTACCTTTCCCTTTCGATGGAATATACCTTGACTGTGCCCGAACCAACTCTGTTTTGAAGGTAACCCATTGCTCAGCTACATTTTTTCCTGCCAATCCTTCATTCCAGTCTATCCAGCCCAGCTCTGCTCTTGCCCCATTGAAGCCTGCTCTTGTCCAGTTAATTATTTTTACTATGGATTGTCTATCATCCTTTTCTACCACCATCCTAAAATGTACAATGATCACTGTCTCCTAAATGCTCCCCCACTGACACTTGATCTATTTGGACCACCTCATTTCCAAGAACCAGGTCCAACAATACATCTTTTCTCGTTAGATTGGACACATGCTGCTGTAGAAAATTCTCCTGAACACAATCTAGGAACTTGTGACCCTCTCCACCCTTTACACTACCACTGTCCCAGTCCACATTCGGATAATTAATGCCCCCCATTATAACTACTCTATAATGCCTGCATCTCTCTGTAATTTACTTGCAGATTTGTTCTTCTATGTCCTTGTCACTATTTGGCGGTCTATAGATTACACCGAACAATGTAATCGTGGCCTTTTTGTTCCTTAGCTCTAGCCAGATAGATTCTGTCCTTGAACCCTCTGGGACATCCTCTTTCTCCAGCACTGCAATGCTCTCCTTAACCAATACCGCCACCCCTCCTCCCTTCCTTTCCTATCTCTTCTGAACACCTTGTACCCAGGAATATTTAACACCCAGTCCTGCCCTTCCTTGAACCAGGTCTCTGTTATGGCCACAACATCATATTTCCATATGGCAATATGCACCTGTAACTCTCCAATCTTATTTAATGTACTCCGTGCATTCACTACATGCACAGTAACCCTGATTTAGATTTTGTTACTTTCTCCCTCACCCCGACTTCACCTATTGACCTACTATTCTCTATACTAGTGCCACCTGTCTCTCCCAGTATTTTGTGCATCCTGGTATTCCTCTCTAATATTATCTCTTGGTTCCCACACCCCTGCTGAGTTAGTTTAAAGCCCGCCCCCCAACAACACTAGTAAAATGACCCGCGAGGAACTCAGTCCCAGCTCTGTTCAGGTGCAACCCGTCCGGCTTGTACAGGTGCCATCTCCCCAAGAGCCAGTCCCAGTGTCCCAGGAATCTAAAGCCCTCCCCCCTGCACCATCTTTCCAGCCACGCATTCATCTGCCTTATCCTCCTATTCCTGTACTCACTGGCACGTGGTACAGGGAGTAATCCGGAGATTACTACATTAGAGGTCCTGTTTGCTAATTTTCTACCTAGCTCCCTAAATTCTGACTGCAGGACCACATCCCCCTTTCCTACCTAAGTCATTGGCACCAATGTGGACCGCCAATGTTTGCCCTCCCCCTTTAGAATGCCCTGCAGCCGCTCTGTGACATCCTTGACCCTGGCAACGTAATATATCCCATCACTATAGCTCTTCCTTTCTTCTTCCTCCCCTCTTGTACAGCCGCTCATGGTGCCACAAACTTGGCTCTGACCACACCCCTCTGAGGAACCAACGCCCTCACCAGCTTCCAAAACGGAAAACCGATATATGAGCGGGACCCCAGGGGACTCCTGCAACCACCTGCCCACTTCTCTTTGACTGCCTGGCGGTCACCCAGTCCCTCTCTGTCTCCAGGCCCTTCAGCTGTGGTGCGACCACCTCCCTCAACGTCGCTCTCAGCCTCGTGGAGGCGACTCCAACCGCCGCTCGAGCTCCGAAACCCAGAGCTCAAGTTTCTGCAGCTGACAGCACTTCCTGCACATGTGGGGCGTCTCAGACACCGGTAGCATCCGTGGCTTCCCACATATTACAGGACGCACATTCCACTCAACCAAGCTGCCTAGCCACGTCTTAACTTTATTTTACTTTGGTTTATTTATAATTGATTTATTATACTGGCCCTGTCTTTCCCTGATTCCTGGTCTATCTCACTCAAGTCCAAGTATAACTGCTTCTTTAAAAATGATGCGCTTTTCTAATTTGCAACCATTTAAAGACGGTCCCTAACAGCAGTTTCTTACCAGCCAATGAACTTACGGTTTTCCCGCGAGGTCACGGTTAGAGTTTTTTTCCTCACTCTTCTTTCAAACTCGGCACGGGCCAGTTCCTGACTCTCCGACTCCCAAGGTAAAGGGTAGGCTTCAAGTCCCGGTCCCGATTTATGATCTCCCACTCCGGGCTGCTCCCTCACGACTCCCGCGTATGCACGCATGATCTCGCTGGCGCGCCGTCACGTTGGCCGAGCCGCCATTTGCCGACCCCGCCAAGTCGCCTCTGAGGAGGGAGAAGACTCGGAGTGGAGGGGGGGGGTGGGGGGGCGCTGTGTCACATCTCCCTCCCCGCACCAGCCTAGACACTGGCACCCCGGCCGGCGGGAGGAGGGGGTGGTGGTTAGCGCCTCGGGCCAACAGTGGGCGCGAGCTGGGCGAGGGCACTTTTCGCAGCGGCCGCAGAGAGAGCGGCGGAACCAGGCCTCGTGAAGCCTGGGGGTGGGCGTGACCCAGAGACCTCTGCCTGCGTCGGGGGATGAGCCTCCGGGGTCGCCCGCCAGGCGGCAGGCGCTGGACGGTCCGGCCCGAGGTGCGTGACGATTTGGCGGAGGGGCTCTCCGCGCGCCATGGCCCGGACCCTGGAGGTGCCCACCCAGCCCACGCGCACTGCGATCGCCCGCACTCTACGCACCCCCCCACCCCCCCGGCTCTGAGCTTCAGGGGCCCAGAGGACTTGACAAGAGGGGCCGGACTGGGAGCCTGGACACTGAGCCAGCTCCTGGGGCCCAACAGGCAGGCGGGTGGGGCCCAATCGTTAACGGCTCTGCTACCTTTACCCCCACCGCAGCAAGATAAACCCACTCCCTCAAACCCATCGTCCGCCGAGAGTCTCCACTGAAAGAAATTTCAAACCGTTAAAGGAACATCCATTGTCTGCTCGGTCAGCCATAGGCTAAGCCCTGAAATAATGTTCAGCCCCATTCGCGGCTCCTCAGGTACTGAAGCAGCCCATGTCCAAATGCAGCAAGACCTGGACAATATCCAGGCTTGGGCTGACAAGCGGTAAGTAACATTCATGCCACACAAGTGCCAGGCAATGACCATCTCCAACAAGAGAGAATCCAACCATTGCCCCTTGATGTTCGATGGCATCACCATCACTGAATCCCCCACTATCAACATCCTGGGGGTTACCATTGACCAGAAACTGAACTGGACCAGCCATATAAATACTGTGGCTACAGGAACAGGTCAGAGGATGGGAATCCTGCGGAGAGTCACTCACCTCCTGACTCCCCAACGCCTGTCCACCATCTACAAGGCACAAGTCAGGAGTGTGATGGAATACTCCCCACTTGCATGGATGAGTGCAGCTCCCACAACACTCAAGAAGCTCGACACCATCCAGGGCAAAGCAACCCCAATTGATTGGCACCCCATCCACAAACATTCACTCCCTCCACCACCACCGACGCACAGTAGCAGCAGTGTGTGTGTACCATCTACAAGATGCACTGCAGCAACTCACCAAGGCTCTTTCGACAGCACCTTCCAAACCCACGACCTCTACCATCTAGAAGGACAAGGGCAGCAGACCCATGGGGAACACCACCACCTAGAAGGTCCCCTCCAAGTCACTTACCATCCTGACTTGGAAATATATCGGCCGTTCCTTCACAGTCGCTGGGTCAAAATCCTGGAACTCCCTCCCTAACAGCACTGCGGGTGTACCTACACCACACGGGGACTGCAGCGGTTCAAGAAGGCAGCTCACCACCACCTTCTCAAGGGGCAATTTGGAACGAGCAATAAATGCTGGGCCCGGCCAACGAGACCCATGTCCCGTGAATGAATAAAAAATGAGAGGGTGACGGGGAAATGGCAGGAGACTGGCACTGAGTTAAGAGGCTCAGAGAGCCGGTGCAGACAAGAAGGGCCGAATGGCCTCCTCCTGCACCCTAACGGTTCTGCGATGTTGTTATAGGAGACGTGGGCTCCTGAGGAGAGACCACGACATCTCGCATGCTTACTTAATAAATGTTTATCGTTTCAACCAATGATAGGTTACCATTTTTAAATGAGGATTGCAGGATAGCTTAAGTGGTTAGCAAAAGCTAATGGTAACGCGCCAATCCTACCTTACGATGCCTGCGATTTTCTCATCCACCGTAGCGACAGTTTTGGATAAACAAACAAATGCTGACTGAAGGTGATTATACTTACAATCCAGTATAATTTCTCCTTCGCCGGAGGCGTCTCTGCCTCACAGAGACAGGACTAGGCCCGGACTAGGCCCGGACTTGACCTGTGTCCAAAGATGGCTGACTGACTGTCTGGGCTAATGGGAGGTGGTGTCGTAGCGGTATTGTTGCTGGCCTGGTAATTCAGAGACCCAGGGTCATGCTCTGGCAAATGGTAGAATTTGAATCCAGTAAAAACCCGGAATTAAAAGCCTGATGATGACCATGAAACCATTGTCGATTGTCGTTAAAAAGAAAAACCCCATCTGGTTCACTCATGTCCTTGAGGGGAGGAAATCGGCCGTCCTTACCCGGTCTGGCCTACATGTGGCTCCAGACCATCCCCCCCACCACCACCATGCGGCTGACTCTTAAATGCCCACTGAACCGGGGGCAACGAGGGACAGGCAATAAATGCTGGCCTAACCGGCGAGGCCCACGTCCCGAGGACGAATAAATAAGTAAATTAAACGAACAGGAATCGTCACCAACCTGCAGGCGACTTCAGCGGAGACCAGGGCAAGCTTCGATTCTCAGAGGTGCAACCGTCGGAAAGCGAACTTGGTATCGGAGTGAAGAACCGCGTGGACCACCCAGCGTGTCTAAGGTATACCATCGGCTGGCTGGCGCGCTTCCTACAGTAAAGCCACCTTAAGGACTTCCGTGGGGAGGGTGGGTAGCTGGTGTCCTGGCTACGACCCAAGTGTGCTGCGGCAGCGTTTTTAACTCTTTTAGAGCCAACCAAAAAAAAACTAAATTGACAAAACGAGGGATAAAATAAACACAGCCCCTAAATTAGGGAACTGCCAAAAAAACCAAACACAAAATTTAAAGGAAACTTACAAACATCAAATCAAAATGTGATTAAAGAGGGGGGTCGATAAAACACCCCAGTCCCATGGCAGTGCTTTACTTGTAACGAGCAGCATTCTTAATTATTTGCTCATTAAGAGCTTAAAGTCCCCATCAAATTCTGTCACACAATCGGCCCTCGTGGTGGAGGATGTGTAGCAGCCGCCGCCATCATGGACGCATCTCTCAGGGCACTGAGTGGTGGTGGGGCAGGGTCTCCTCCTCCCGCCCGCACCGTGCCCGCCCCCAATCCCCTCGGTCCCCGCCATTGGCACAGCCCCACCCGTGGTGGCCGCGGCAATAGAAGCTCCCCCTGCGACTCGGCCAGTTCACTTTTTCCAGATGTTGGGGGAGGGTGATGCTGAGACACGGGGCACTGCACATCACCTCCGAGGCCAAGAGCTCCTGGACTAACGGGGCCCCCCCCACCCCCCCGTCCCATCAAAGCCCGCCCCCCCCACCACCCTCCTTGCCGTCACGGCCGCCCGCATAGGCCCTTGCATCTTCTCCGTCGCAAAGGAGTCCCCGCTCCTCCTTCACCCTCGTCGTCAGAGTCATGCTCGCCATCTGGCGTCTCCTCTTCCTCCAGGGGAACCCCCCCTCGGAATGATGAGGTTACGCAGAGCGCAGCGCACAATGTCCATCAGCGACACCCTGGATGGAGTGCCTGGTCTTGCTCCTCCTGATCTATCCAGGCAAATTCTAAGCCTCACCCAAGGGCCTAAACAGGGAGGTAGAAGCCATCCACTGGCAGCGGCTGAAATAGTTCATTAAGGAAACTCGCTCGAGCTGGTTTGTTCCATGCCTGGGCTCAGCTAGTCCCTTTGTTGCAAAACATATAAACTCAGACGTTCTTAGTGCGACCGGCGCTGAGTGCAACTTTAACGGAGTGGAGAGTTTGGTGAGCTGAGGGAGTTCGATGAGGAGGGGAGGGAGGTGTTCCTTTGCTTTTTTCCAACCTTTTGCCCCTGCAGTAATGGGCTCTTGCCCTACCACAGGGTAAGAAGGTCACTGTTTGGTAAGCATCTGGTAAGTGGATAAGTCTATTCCACCCCTAAGGTTCAAAATAGTACAGGAATGTGTAGTAAAATCAATAAAATACATGAAAGATAATTTTTTTTAAATGAATAAAATAATTAAATTATTCATTAAAGCACGCAAAGACGGCAGGACAGGTGATGTGTTAAGGCTGCAGCATGTGGAAGTTCCTGGATAACGTTGTGATCCAGGGCAAACACATCGGCAGTAAGTGTTTACGGCTCGAGGGGCTTTGGCTCAGAGTCATCGAGCTGGAGGCTGAGCTGCAGACACTGTGACACATCAGAGAGGAGAGAGTTACCTGGACGCTTTGTATCCGGAGGCGGTCACACCCCTTAGGATAGGATCTTCCGATTTGGAAGGTGGTCAGGGACAGGAGGGTGTGACTTGTGAGCGAGGCAGGTAAGGGGACCCCGGGTGCAGGAGTGTGAGCCTCTGCAATTGTCTTAACAGGTTTAAGGTTCTCTCACAGCTTGTTTGGATGAGAGTGGGAGCTGCAGGGTGGGTGAGCAACCTGACCATGACACCGTGGGTACAGGAAGCTGTTCAAGCTGGGGGAGCACAAAGGAATGTAGTGGTAGCAGGGGATTGCATAGTGAGGGGGATTGACACTGTTCTCTGCAGCAAAGAGCGTGAGCCCAGACAGCTGTGTTTCCTGCCTGGTACCAGTGTTCGGGGCTGGAGAGGAACTTACCATTGCCCTGGTCCATGTAGGTACCAATGACATAGGCAGGACAAGGGAGGAGGTTCTGCATAGTCAGAATGAGGAACTTGGCGCCAAATTAAGAAGCAGAACCACAAATGTCATAACCTCTGGGTTACTACCCGAGTCACGTGCAAATCGGCACAGGGCAAATAAGATTAGAGAAATGAATCACTTGGCTTAAAGACTGGTGCGGGAGAAGTGGGTTGGTGGTGCATGGGGTACTGGCACCAGTACTGGGGAAAGTGGAGGGGCTGTACCATTGGGACAGTCTACACCTGAACTGTGCTGGGACCGGTGTTCTTGCGAGTTGCATAACTAGAGAAGTGGAGAGGGCTTTAAACGAAATAGTGGGGACAAGGCATCAGATTTGGGAAGATGTGGTAAACCAAAGAGCAGAGACGAGGGGAGAGAGACAGGTATTAATATGGGAAATGATACCAAGAACATGACAGGAAAGGACAGAGAGTATAAAGCTAAGAGTAAATCAGCAGATAAGGCCAGAGGGTATTATAAAATAATAAAAGGACAAAATTAAAGGCTCTGTATCTGAATGCACCTAGCATTCTAAACAAAACAGATGAACTGATAGCGCAAATAGAAATACATAAGTACGACCTGATAGCCATTATAGAGACATGGGCTGCAGGATGACAGAGGAAAAGGTGGAGGGGTAGCTCTGTTAATTCATGATGGTATGAGCACATTAGAGAAGGATGACCTAAGTTCAGGAAACCAGGATTTAGAAGCGGTTTGGGTTGAGATGAGAAATGATAAAGGCAAAAGTCACTTGTGGGAGTGGTGTGCAGGTCCCCTGACTGTAATTACAGGTAGGACAGGGTACAAAAGAAGAGATAATGGGAGCTTGTCAGAAAGGTACAGCAATGATCATAGGGGACTTTAATCTACATATAGATTGGAGAGATCAGATGGGCAAACAGGTATTCCTAGATGAGGAATTCATAGAATGTTTTCAGCATAGTTTCTTAGAATAGCACATTCAGGAGCTAACCAGAGAGCAGGCTATACTAGACCTGGTATTGAGCAACAGGATAGGATTAATTGATAACCTCCTAGTGAAGGCACCCGTAGGTAGCAGCGACCATAACATGATTGAATTTTAGATTCAGTTTGAGGGAGAGAACAGTGGGTCCAAGACGAGTATTTTAAACTTAAATAAGGGCAATTGTGAGGATATGAAGGTGGAGCTAGCTAAAGTGAACTGGCAAATAAGGTCAAGGGATAAGTCAAGAGAGGTTCAGTGGCAGAACATTTAAAGGGATATTTCAGAAAACACAGAATAGATAGATTCCAGTCAGAAAGAAAAATTCCAAGGGGAGGGCCCAACATCCACGGTTAACTAAAAAAGTTAGTCAGTATCAAACTTAAAGAAAAAGAATATAATTACGCAAAGATGTCTGGCAGGTCAGAAGGTTGGAAAGAATATAAGGAACAGCAAGGAACGACAGAAAGATTAATGAAGAGAGAAGAATTAGTGTGTGAGAGAAAGCTCGCTAGTAATATAGAGATGGATAGTGCAAGATTCTATAGATATTTAAATCGGAAAAGAGTTAACAAGGTGAGAATTGGTCCTATAGGGAGTGTACCTGGGGAATTGATAATGGAAAGTAGGGGGATGGCGGATGAATTAAACAGGTATTTCGCTTCGGCCTTCACTATAGAGGACACAAGTAACATCCTGGGAATAGCTGTAAATCAGGAAATGGAAGGGAGAGAGGAACCCGGGAAAATTACAATCCCCAGGGAAGTGGTATTAAGCTAATTGTTGGGGCTGAGGGCTAACAAATCCCCAGGTCTGGATGGACTTCACCCTAAGGCCCTGAAAGAAGTGGCTGGTGAAATAGTTGATGCGCTGGTTTTAGTTTTCCAAAATTCCCTAGATTCGGGGAAGGTTCCGTTAGATTGGAAATTAGCAAATATCACTCCTTTATTCAAAAAGGGAGGGAGACAGAAAGCGGGGACCACAGGCCAGTTAGCCTGACATCTGTCATGGGGAAAATGTTCGAAGCTATTATTAAAGATATTTATAGCCTCACTGAGAATAATTCAAGGCAACGGGGCTGAGTCATCGTGGCCCTGTGAAAGGGAAATTGTGTTTCACCAATTTATTGGAGTTCTTTGAAGGAGTCACATGTGCTGTGGGTAAAGGGGAACCGGTGAATGTTCTGTACTTACAATTGCAGAAGGCATTTGATAAAGTGCCACATGAAAGGCTGTTGCAGAAAATAAAAGCTCATGGTGTAGGGGGTAATATATTGGCGTGGATAGAAGATTGGCTGGTGAACAGGAAGCAGAGAGCTGGTATCGATGGGTCTTTTTCTGGTTGGCAGGATGTGACGAGTGGTGTGTCACAGGGATCAGTGCTGGGGCCTCAACTTTTTACAATTTATATCAATGACTTGGATGAAGGGACCGAAGGAATGGTGGCGAAATTTGCTGATGACAGAAAGATAGGCAGGAAAGTAAATTGTGAAGAGGATGTAAGGAGGCCTCAAAGGGACATAGAAAGTGAGGGGGCAAAGATCTGGCAAATGGAGTATAATGTGGGCAAATGTGAAATTGTTCATTTTGGCAGGAAGAATAAAAAAAGAAGCTTATTATCTAAATGGTGAGAGATTCCAGAGCTCTGAGATGCAGAGGGATCTGGGTGTCCTAGTGCATGAATCATTGAAGGTTAGTGTGCAGGTACAGCAGGTAATGAGGAAAGTTAATAGAATCTTATCATTTACTGTGAGGGGGAATTGAATATAAAAGTAGGGAGGTTATGCTTCAGTTGTACAGGGCACTGGTGAGACCACATCTGGAGTATTGTTTACAGCATTGGTCTCCTTATTTGAAGAAAGATGTAAAATGCGTTGGAAGCAGTTCAGAGAAGGTTTACCAGACTAATCCCAGGAATGGGTGGGTTGTCTTATGAGGAAAGGCTGGACAGGTTAGACTCGTATCCACTGGAGTTTAGAAGAGTGAGAGGCGACTTGATTGAAACCTTTAAGATCCTGAGGGGTCTTGACAGGGTGGATGTGGAGAGGATGTTTCCTTTTGTGGGGGAATCTAGAACGAGGGGGGGTCACTGTTTAAAAATAAGGGGGCCGCCCATTTAAGACAGAGATGAGGAGAAATGTTTTCACTCTGAGAGGGGGCGACTCTTTGGAAATCTCTTCTTCAACAGGAGGTGGGAGCAGAGACTGTGAATATTTTTAAGGCAGACCGAGATAGATTCATGATTAACAAGGAGGGGGTGGGCAGGAATGTGAGGTTGAGGTTACATTCAGATCAGCCACGATCTTATTGAATGGGGAAGAAGAGCTCGAGAGGCCGAGTGGCCGACTCCTGCTCTGATTCTGTATGTTTCTCTGATCCACGATGGCCCTGGCGATGTTGTGGTTGTCGTTTTTCTTTTATTCATTTACAAGATGTGGGTTTCGCTGGCTGGGCCCAGCATTTATTGCCCATCCCTAATTGCCCCCTGAGAAGGTGGTGGGTGAGCTGCCTTCTTGAACCGCTGCAGTCCCCGTGTGGTGTAGGTACACTCACAGCGCTGTTAGGGAGGGAGTTCTAGGATTGTGACCCGGCGACAGTGAAGGAACGGCCGATATATTTCCAAGTCGGGATGGTGAGTGGCTCGGAGGGGAACTTCCAGGTGGTGGTGCTCCTCATGTGTCTGCTGCCCTTGTCCTTCTAGATGGTAGTGGTCGTGAGTTTGGAAGGTGCTATCGAAGGAGCCTTGGTGAGTTGCTGCAGTGCATCTTGTAGATGGTACACACACTGCGGCTACTGTGCGTCGGTGGTGGAGGGAGTGAATGTTTGTGGATGGGGAGCCAATCAAGCGGGGCTGCTTTGTCCTGGATGGTGTCGAGCTTCTTGAGTGTTGTGGGAGCTGCACTCATCCAGGCAAGTGAGGAGTATTCCATCACACTCCTGACTTGTGCCTTGTAGATGGTGGACAGGCTTTGGGGAGTCAGGAGGTGAGTGACTCTCTGCAGGATTCCCATCCTCTGACCTGCTCTTGTAGCCACAGTATTTATATGGCTGGTCCAGTTCAGTTCCTGGTCAATGGTAACCCCCAGGATGTTGATAGTGGGGGATTCAGTGATGGTAATGCCATTGAATGTCAAGGGGCAATGGTTAAATTCTGTCTGGTTGGAGATGGTCATTGCCTGACACTTGGGTGGCGCGAATGTTACTTGCCTCTTGTCAGCCCAAGCCTGGATATTGTCCAGGTCTTGCTGCATTTGGACTTGGGCTGCTTCAGTATCTGAGGAGTCGTGAATGGTGCTGAACATTGTGCAATCATCAGCGAACATCCCCACTACTGACCTTATGATGGAAGGAAGGTCATTGATGAAGCAGCTAAAGATGGTTGGGCCGAGGACACTACCCTGAGGAACTCCTGCAGTGATGTCCTGGAGCTGAGATGACTGACCTCCAACAACTACAACCATCTTCCTTTGTGCTCCGTATGACTCCAACCAGCGGAGAGTTTTTCCTCTGGTTCCCATTGACACCAGTTTTGCTGGGGCTCCTTGATGCCACACTCGATAAAATGCGGCCTACATGTCAAGGGCGGTCACTCTCACCTCACCTCGGGAGTTCAGCTCTTTTGTCCATGTTTGAACCAAGGCTGTAATGAGGTCAGGAGCTGAGTGGCCCTGGCAGAACCCAAGCTGGGCATCAGTGAGCAGGTTATTGCTAAGTAAGTGCCGTTTGATAGCACTGTTGATGGCCCCTTCCATTACTTTACTGATGATGGAGAGTAGACTGATGGGGCGGTAATTGGCCGGGTTGGATTTGTCCTGCTTTTTATGTACAGGACATACCTGGGCAATTTTCCACATAGCCTGGTAGATGCCAGTGTTGTAGCTGTACTGGAACAGCTTGGCTAGGGGCGCAGCAAGTTCTGGAGCATAAGTCTTCAGTACTATTGCCGGAATATTGTCAGGGCCCATAGCCTTTGCAGTATCCAGTGCCTTCAGCCGTTTCTTGATATCATGTGGGGTGAGTCGAATTGGCTAGAGACTGGCATCTGTGATGCTGGGGACCTCCGGAGGAGGCCAAGATGGATCATCCACTCGGCACTTCTGGCTGAAGATTGTAGCGAATGCTTCAGCCTTATCTTTTGCACTGATGTGCTGGGCTCCTCCATCATTGAGGATGGGGGTATTTGTGGAGCCTCCTCCTCCAGTGTGTTGTTTAATTGTCCACCACCATTCACAACTGGATGTGGGAGGACTGCAGAGCTTAGACCTGATCCATTGGTTGTGGGATTGCTTAGCCCTGTCTATCACTTGCTGTTTATGCTGTTTGGCACGCAAGTAGTCCTGTGTTATAGCTCGTGTTTGATGGGGACAGTATAGAGGGAGCTTTACTCTGTATCTAACCCCGTGCTGTACCTGCCCTGGGAGTGTTTGAAGGGGACAGTGTAGAGGGAGCTTTACTCTGTATCTAACCCCGTGCTGTATCTGTCCTGGGAGTGTTTGATGGGGACAGTGTAGAGGGAGCTTCACTCTGTATCTAACCCCGTGCTGTACCTGTCCTGGGAGTGTTTGATGGGGACAGTGTAGAGGGAGCTTTACCCTGTATCTAACCCCGTGCTGTACCTGTCCTGGGAGTGTTTGATGGGGACAGTGTAGAGGGAGCTTTACTCTGTATCTAACCCCGTGCTGTACCTGTCCTGGGAGTGTTTGATGGGGACAGTGTAGAGGGAGCTTTACTCTGTATCTAACCCCGTGCTGTACCTGTCCTGGGAGTGTTTGATGGGGACGGTGTAGAGGGAGCTTTACTCTGTATCTAACCCCGTGCTGTACCTGTCCTGGGAGTGTTTGATGGGGACGGTGTAGAGGGAGCTTTACTCTGTATCTAACCCCATGCTGTACCTGTCCTGGGAGTGTTTGATGGGGACAGTGTAGAGGGAGCTTTACTCTGTATCTAACCCCGTGCTGTACATGTCTAGGGAGTGTTTGATGGGGACAATGTGTAAAGTTGCTTTTCTCAAATTCTTTGAAGGTGTCATCCTGTCTGAAAGCTCAAGGGGGCGCTAAAGGACAATATTCGTTTCAAAGACCCACAGTCAAATCATGGACAATCCTATCCTTCCCTCTTATAAATGGTAGAATTATTGGTCAATATTATGTATCTATGCCTTCCCAAACCCCTCGATTAGATTCCAGTCTGTAACTCACCCCCGGGTATCTGTTATTCTATATATAAACCACCCCGAACCCCTCGATTAGATTTCAGTCTGTAACTCACTCCCGGGTATCTGTTATTCTATATATAAACCCCCCGAACCCCTCGATTAGATTCCAGTCTGTAACTTACTCCCGGGTATCTGTTATTCTATATATAAACCACCCTGAACCCCTCGATTAGATTCCAGTCTGTAACTCAATCCTGGGTATCTGTTATTCTATATATAAACCACCCTGAACCCCTCGATTAGATTCCAGTCTGTAACTCACTCCCGGGTATCTGTTATTCTATATATAAACCCCCCCGAACCCCTCGATTAGATTCCAGTCTGTAACTCACTCCCGGGTATCCGTTATTTTATGTATAAACCACCTGGAGACCCCTCGATTAGATTCCAGATTATACATACAGTGAGGAATAGTGAAAGTGCTGCAAGATTGAAATGTGTCTTGAAGATTTGTTAAAAATGCAGTTGTGCAGGTTGAAACCGCAGTATTAATGGCAGATTGTGTTTGACAATCACCTGATGCTTCACTGAATCCCTTTCTGAATAATCCTCCCGTAACTCAGTCTCATACTTTCATCAGGAGCCAAAACTAACATGTTCCAAATCGCTAAACATTCTTTGACTGAAGGTAATTGGATTAGGGAACATGTCACCACACCACAGCACAAGACTCTCACACAGACAAACCCTACTGAGATGGACACCCCGGCACAGAGAAACGTAAACTGATACACACGTTTATAAACACTCAGATACACACACACACACATATATAAATACCTACATATGTATCCTTTTCAGACAGACACACAAACACACATAAATACACACGTAGCCTTTTCAGATACACATACACACACACAAAAATACAATTGTAGCCTTTTCAGACACACACACACACAAATACAATTGTAGCCTTTTCAGACACACACACACAAATACAATTGTAACCTTTTCAGACACACACACACACAAAAATACAATTGTAACCTTTTCAGACACACACACACAAATACAATTGTAACCTTTTCAGACACACACACACAAATACAATTGTAACCTTTTCAGACACACATACACACACACACAAATACAATTGTAGCCTTTTCACACACACACATAAATACTATTGTAGCCTTTTCAGACAGACACACACACACACACAAATACAATTGTAGCCTTTTCACACACACACACACACACATAAATACAATTGTAGCCTTTTCACACACACACATAAATACTATTGTAGCCTTTTCAGACACACACACAAATACAATTGTAGCCTTTTCAGACACACACACACACACATAAATACTATTGTAGCCTTTTCAGACACACACGCACACACATAAATACAATTGTAGCCTTTTCTGACACACACACATATAAATACAATTGTAGCCTTTTCAGACACACACACACACACATAAATACAATTGTAGCCTTTTCAGACACACACACACACACACATAAATACAATTGTAGCCTTTTCAGACACACACACACATTAACTGTGTTCGTCATAGTGTGATAGGTTTGGAGGGAGCGGATTTCTTAAAATGCGTCCAGGAGAGCTTTTTAAGCCAGTACATAGAAAGCCCTACAAGGCAGGGGGCGGTCCTGTACTTAATTTTAGGGAATGCAGCCGGGCAAGTGGTAGAGATATCAGTGGGGGAGCATTTTGCAGATAGTGATCATAACTCTGTTAGATTCAAGGCTGCTATGGAAAAAGACAAGGATGGGCAGGAAATCAGAGTTCTAAATTGGGGGAAGGCCAATTTTAATATGATTAGATATGATTTGGCCAGAGTGGACTGGGAGCAGCTACTTTTAGGTAAATCTGCGTCAGAGCAGTGGGAGTCATTCAAGAAGGAAATAGGGAGAGTACAGGGCCAACATATTCCAGTAAAGACAAAGGGTGGGTCCAACAAAACCAGGGAACACTGGATGTCGAGGGATTATACAGGTTTGGATAAAAAGAAAAAGGGAGGCTTATGGCAGATACCAAGGGCTCAAAACAGCGGAAGCCCTAGAGGAGTAAAGAATGTGTAGGGGGAACTTGAAAAGGAAATGGGGAGAGAAGAAAGGGGGCATGAACAAACATTGGCAGGCAAAATAAAGGAAAATCCAAAGTTATTTTACAAGTACATTAAGAGTAAGAGGATAACTAGAGAAAGAGAAGGGCCCATTAAGGACCATAGTGGTAATTTGTATGTGGAGCCAGAAGACATGGGTAGGGTTCTAACTGAATACTTTGTGTTGGTGTTTACAAGTGAGAGGGACGACGTGGGTATGGAAATCAGACAGAAGGACTGTGATATAATGAAAGAAATTAGCATAGAAAGGGAGGAGGTTCTAAGTGGTCTGGCAGGCTTAAAAGTAGATAAATCTCCAGGCCTGGATGAAATGTATCCCAGGCTGTTGAGTGAGGCAAGGGTGGAGATAGAAGGGGCGCTGGCAATAATTTTCAATACCTCTCTGGCTACAGGAGAGGTGCCAGAGGACTGGAGGACAGCCAATGTGGTACCGTTATTCAAGAAGGGAGGAAGGGATAAACCAGGGAACCACAGGCCAGTGAGTCTAACCTCAGTGGTGGGGAAACTATTGGAAGCAATTGTGAGGGACAGAATTAATCTACACTTGGAGAGTCAGGGATTAATCAAGGACAGTCAGCATGGTTTTGTTAAGGGGAGGTCATGTCTGACCAATTTGATTGAATTTTTTGAAGAGGTGACCAGGTGTGTAGATGAGGGCAATGCATTTGACGTAGTCTACTTGGACTTCAGCAAGGCTTTTGATAAGGTCCCGCATGGGAGACTGACAACGAAGGTAAGAGCCCATGGGATCCAAGGCAATTTGGCAAATTGGATCCAGAATTGGCTGAGTGGCAGGAAGCAGAGGGTGATGGTCGAGGGGTGTTTTTGTGACTGGATGCCTGTGTCCAGTGGGGTTCCACAGGGATCGGTGTTGGGTCCCTTGCTGTTTGTGGTATATATAAACGATTTAGACTTGAACGTAGGAGGGTTGATCAATAAGTTCATGGATAACACAAAAATTGGTGGGGTGGTAAATAGTGAGAAGGATAGCCTTAGATTACAGGAGGATATAGACGGGCTGGTCAGATGGGCTGATCAGTGGCAAATGGAATTTAATCCGGATAAGTTTGAGGTGATGCACTTGGGCAGGACAAACAAGGCACGGGATTACACGATGAATGGTAGGACCCTGGGAAGCACGGAGGATCAGGGGGACCTTGGTGTGCATGTCCATCGGTCCCTTAAGGTAGTGGGGCAGGTAGATAAGGTGGTTAAGAAGGCATATGGGATACTTGCCTTTATTAGCCGAGGCGTAGAATATAAGAGCAGGGAGGTTATGCTGGAACTGTATAAAACGCTAGTTAGGCCACAGCTAGAGTATTGTGTGCAGTTCTGGAATCCGCATTATAGGAAGGGTGTGATTGCACTAGAGAGAGTGCAGAGGAGATTTACCAGGATGTTGCCTGGGCTGGAGAGTTTTAGTTATGAGGAGAGATTGGATAGACTGGGGTTATTTTCCCTGGAGCAGAGGAGATTGAGGGGGGACATGGTTGAGGTGTATAAACTTATGAGGGGCATAGATAGGGTAGACAGGAAGGAACTTTTCCCCTTGGTGGAGGGATCAATAACCAGGGGGCGTAGATTTAAGGTAAGGGGCAGGAGGTTTAGAGGGGATGTGAGGAAGAATTTTTTCACCCAGAGGGTGGTGGGAATCTGGAACTCACTGCCTGAAAGGGTGGGTAGAGGCAGAAACCCTCATAACATTTAAGGTGTATTTGGATGTGCACTTGTGATGCCACATGGCATACAAGGCTATGGGCCTAGTGCTGGAAAATAGGAATAGAATAGTTAGGTACTTGTTTGACTGGCGCAGACTCGATGGGCTGAAGGGCCTTTTCCTGTGCTGTAGACCTCTATGACTCTCTGACACACACATGGACATACAGTCATACACACACACTCACATTCACACACACACTGTCATAAATACTTACACACGTAACCTTTTCAGATGCATACACACTCACAGACATCCACACACGCACGTACCCTCACACACTCACATTCACCATTCACACACACACACACATACTCATATACGCACATTGATACACACTCACTCATAAACACACACTTGCATTCACATATTCTCACACCCAGGTACACACGCACAGTCAGATAGACAGACACACACACATAAAGGGATCACTGGACAGTGATCAGGAGCAGGAACCCTGGCTGATTTCTCCCCTCTCTCTCTCTAACCCAGGGATCACTGGACAGTGATCAGGAGCAGGAACCCTGGCTGATTTCCTCTCTCTCTCTAACCCAGGGATCACTGGACAGTGATCAGGAGCAGGAACCCTGTCTGATTTCCTCTCTCTCTCTCTAACCCAGGATCACTGGACAGTGATTGCGAGCAGGAACCCTGGCTGATTTCCCCTCTCTCTCTAACCCAGGGATCACTGGACAGTGATCAGGAGCAGGAACCCTGGCTGATTTCTCCCCTCTCTCTCTCTCTAACCCAGGGATCACTGGACAGTAATCAGGAGCAGGAACCCTGGCTGATTTCCCCTCTCTCTCTCTAACCCAGGGATCACTGGACAGTGATCAGGAGCAGGAACCCTGGCTGATTTCCCCCCTCTCTCTTTCTCTAACCCAGGGATCACTGGACAGTGATTGGGAGCAGGAACCCTGGCTGATTTCCCCTCTCTCTCTCTAACCCAGGGATCACTGGACAGTGATCAGGAGCAGGAACCCTGGCTGATTTCCCCCCTGTCTCTCTCTCTAACCCAGGGATCACTGGACAGTGATCAGGAGCAGGAACCCTGGCTGATTTCCTCTCTCTCTCTAACCCAGGGATCACTGGACAGTGATCAGGAGCAGGAACCCTGTCTGATTTCCTCTCTCTCTCTCTAACCCAGGGATCACTGGACAGTGATCAGGAGCAGGAACCCTGGCTGATTTCTCCCCTCTCTCTCTCTCTAACCCAGGGATCACTGGACAGTAATCAGGAGCAGGAACCCTGGCTGATTTCCCCTCTCTCTCTCTAACCCAGGGATCACTGGACAGTGATCAGGAGCAGGAACCCTGACTGATTTCCCTCTCTCTCTAACCCAGGGGTCACTGGACAGTGACCAGGAGCAGGAACCCTGACTGATTTCCCCTCTCTCTCTCTAACCCAGGGATCACTGGACAGTGATCAGGAGCAGGAACCCTGGCTGATTTCCCCCCTCTCTCTCTCTAACCCAGGGATCACTGGACAGTGATTGGGAGCAGGAACCATGGCTGATTTCCCCTCTCTCTCTAACCCAGGGATCACTGGACAGTGATTGGGAGCAGGAACCCTGGCTGATTTCCCCTCTCTCTCTCTCTAACCCAGGGATCACTGGACAGTGATTGGGAGCAGGAACCATGGCTGATTTCCCCTCTCTCTCTCTCTCTCTCTAACCCAGGGATCACTGGACATGGATTGGGAGCAGGAACCCTGGCTGATTTCCCCTCTCTCTCTAACCCAGGATCACTGGACAGTGATTGGGAGCAGGAACCATGGCTGATTAGCTCCCATTGCCCAAGGTAAGGATGATAAAGCAGTGATGCCAGGCTGTGGGAGAATATGTGTGGGTTGTTTCCCCATTGAAAGTGATTTGAGTTAGTCACAAGACAGGAAGCCGAGAACTCCTTGTGATATGAATGTTCAGTGTGGCCGTGTTGAGAAATCCGAGGATAATTAACAACCACAAGCTTCAGAGGACAAAGGACAATGCGGAGCCTGAGAGCACTGGAGAGGAACAAAGAAGGTCAGTGATTACAGCATACCCCTCCTGAGCCCCGCCCAGTGTGGGAAACTCAGAGCAACAGAGGCCCAGGCAGAGACCTCAGCCTAGTGCCCATGACCACCAGCCCTCTTTGTACTGGGGGCCTCGCACACGTTCACACACACTCACACTCACTCCTCACACTCACTCACACACACACACTCACTCACACACACACTCGCTCTTCACACTCACTCACACACATGCACTCACTCACACACTCACACACTCACTCACACACACTCACTCTTCACACTCACTCACACACTCACTCACACACACTCACTCTTCACACTCACTCACACACACGCACTCACTCACACACTCACTCACACATGCACTCACACACACGCACTCACACACTCACTCATACACTCACATTACACACACTCACACACTCACTCACACACTCACTCACTCACACACTCACTCTCACACTCACACACCACACACTAACTCATACACTCACACACCACACACACACACACCACACACACTCACTCATACACTCACTCACACACAACACACACATTCACTCATACACACCACACACACACACCACACACACACTCATACACTCACTCACACACACACACACACCACACTCATACACATGCTTACACACTCACTCACACACACCACACACACACACACACCACGCACACACACACTCACAAACATACAGACAGTCACACACACACAGTCACATACGCACACCCACTCACTCTCAAACACACACACTCACACATACATACACACTCACACACAAACACATTCAGAGACACACAAACAAACACACACAGACATACACACACACACACTCACACACACCACGCTCACTCACACACACACACACTCGCACACACTTGCACACACATAACTCACTCACATATGCACACTCAAACAAACACAACACACACACACATAAACTCACTCACACACACACTCACACACACTCAGCCACACCTTACTCACACACACACTCACACACACTCAGCCACACATAAACTCACTCACACACACTTAGGCACACCACACTCACACACACACACACTCAGCCACACCACACACATTCACTCACATTCACTCATACACACACCACACACACTCACACACACACACACACACACACACACACACACTCACAAATACTTCCACTCCCACACTCACATACACACTCACACAAACATACACACACACACACACTCACACATATACACACTCACTCATACACACACGCACTCACACACACTCACAAACTCACACACACACACACTCACACTTCCACACAGATACATACACGCACACTCACACACACACACACAGGCGCACATACACAGACACGCGTAAAACCATACACACGGTGCAGTACCGAGGGAGTGCTGCACTGTCAGAGGATCAGTACTGAGGGAGTGCTGCACTGCCAGAAGATCAATACTGAGGGAGCGCCGCACTGTCGGAGGGTCAGTACTGAGGGAGCGCCGCACTGTCGGAGGGTCAGTACTGAGGGAGTGCTGCACAGTGAGATGGTCAGTACTGAGGGAGCGCCGCATTCTCTGTTTCTCTCTTTGTCTCTCGCTCTGAGTGTCTCTCTCTCTCTGTCTCTCTCTCTCCCTCTGTCTCTCTCTCTCTCTCCCTCTGTCTCTCTCTCTCTCTCTGTCTCTCTCTCCTTGTCTCTCTCTCTCTGTCTCTCTCTCTCTCTCTCTCTCTGTCTCTCCCTCTCTCTGTCTCTCTCTCTGTCTCTCTCTCTCTCTCTGTCTGTCTCTCTCTCTGTGTCCCTCTCAGTCTCTCCATCTCAACTCATTTTAACACAATGAGGGTTGGGCAATGGGTGTAATGTTCTGTTAGGAAAACACTAATCTTCTCTCTTTATGTCAGGTTGATAGTTGGAGAAGGTGAAACAAAAACAGACCTGAATTATCGCCACATTCATGACAAGAGTTTCCCTTCACCAGGGCCGCTCCATGTCCTCGTTCTACCCCGTGCTCACAGACTCACACTGACTCCCTATCTCCGTAACCTCCTACAGCCCCTACAACCCTCCCCATCTCTGTAACATCCTCCAGCCCCTACAACCCTCCCTATCACTGTAACCTCCTCCAGCCCCTACAACCCTCCCTATCTCTGTAACCTCCTCCAGCCCCTACAACCCTCCCTATCTCTGTAACCTCCTCCAGTCCCTACAACCCTCCCCATCTCTGTAACCTCCTCCAGCCCCTACAACCCTCCCTATCTCTGTAACCTCCTCCAGTCCCTACAACCCTCCCTATCTCTGTAACCTCCTCCAGCCCCTACAACCCTCTCTATCTCTGTAACCTCCTCCAGTCCCTACAACCCTCCCCATCTCTGTAACCTCCTCCAGCCCCTACAACCCTCTCTATCTCTGTAACCTCCTCCAGCCCCTACAACCCTCCCTATCTCTGTAACCTCCTCCAGCCCCTACAACCCTCCCTATCTCTGTAACCTCCTCCAGCCCCTGCAACCCTCCCTATCTCTGTAACCTCCTCCAGCCCCTACAACCCTCTCTATCTCTATAACCCATCCAGCCCCTACAATAGGTAAGGCTCAAGCATTTGCTACAATCTTCAGCCAGAAGTGCTGAGTGGATGATCCATCTCAGCCTCCTCCGGAGGTCCCCAGCATCACAGATGCCAGTCTTCAGCCAATTCGATTCACTCCACGTGATATCAAGAAATGGCTGAAGGCACTGGATAGTGCAAAGGCTATGGGCCCTGACAATATTCCAGCAATAGTTCTGAAGACTTGTGCTCCAGAACTTGCCGCGCCCCTAGCCAAGCTGTTCCAGTACAGCTCCAACACTGGCATCTACACGGCTATGTGGAAAATTGCCCAGGTCTGTCCTGTACACAAAAAGCAGGACAAATCCAACCCGGCCAATTACCGCCCCATCAGTCTACTCTCCATCATCAGTAAAGTAATGGAAGGGGCCATCAACAGTGCTATCAAGCCGCACTTGCTTAGCAATAACCTGCTCACTGATGCCCAGTTTGGGTTCTGCCAGGGTCACTCAGCTCCTGACCTCATTACAGCCTTGGTTCAAACATGGACAAAAGAGCTGAACTCCCGAGGTGAGGTGAGAGTGACTGCCCTTGACATCGAGGCAGCATTTCACCGAGTGTGGCATCAAGGAGCCCTAGCAAAACTGGAGCCAATGGGGATCAGGGGGAAAACTCTCCGCTGGTTGGAGTCATACCGAGCACAAAGGAAGATGGTTGTGGTTGTTGGAGGTCAGTCAGGGAGCGGTAATGGTTAGTGATGGCGTCGTGGTATTGTCACTGGGCTAGTAATCCAGAGACCCGGGGTAATGCTCTGGGGACCCGGGATCGAATCCCGCCAAGGGCAGATGGTGAAATTTGAATTCAATTGAAATCTGGAATTAAAAGTCTAACGATGACCATGAAACCATGTCGATTGTTGTAAAAACCCATCTGGTTCACTAATGTCCTTTAGGGGAGGGAAATCTGCCGTCCTTATCCGGTCTGGGCCTACACGTGACTCCAGACCCCACACCCATGTGGTTGACTCTTCAATGCCCCTCTGAACAAGGGGCAATTAGGGATGGGCAACAAATGCTGGGCCCGGCCAGCGAGGCCCAACATCCCCATCGGTGAAGAGTGAGGAGCCTTTGAATGTCTTCCTGCGAGGGAGGGAGGGAGGGAGGGGGTTTGTGTAGACAGGAGCTGCTGTTGGAGGGAAGGGTTAACTTTCCACCAGGAGCTGGATTGTGACACGGCCTGCTGACCTCACCCCCTTCGTTCCTGGGATGGTTGTCAGGCCTGGATGTGGCCTGAATTGTGACTCGCACAGTTCAGCAGGGACACCAGAGTGTTAGCCTCTGACTCACGGTTCATGAGTTCAGGGCCCGTTTCCAGACAGACAGGAATTCATACAGAGACGGCTTGACCCTGCACCCCTCCACCACAACACTGGTCCCGTTCATTCATCGGAGTGCACGTGGGATCTTGCTGTGCCAAGGCGTGGTTGTGCGCCCACCGCTGAACCACAATGAAGACTCCTCTCCCTTCCGGCAAAATAAACCCCGTTGGCTTTTCCATCTCCTGCAAGGGTTTGCTGAAATGAGAGCTCGCTCTCTCTCCCTGTCTCTCTTTCCCCACTTTCTCACCCTCCCTCCCTTTTCCCAACTTCCCTCTCTCTCCCTCTGTCTCTTCTTCCCCCCTCCCCTCTATTGCTGCCTCCCCGCACCCCCATCTCTGCTGCTCTGCCTCATACGCTCTCCCTCCATCTATCCCATTCTCTCTCTCTCCCACATTCTCTCACCATCTCCTTCTCCACCTCTCTCCTTTCCTTCTCTCTCTCTCTCCCCTTCCCTTCCTCCCTATCTCTCTCTTTGCCTCTCTCGCTCTCGCTCGTTGCTTCCTCTTTCCCTCTCGAGCCTCCCTCCTTGTGACCCTCTCACCTCCCTTTCCCTCTGTTTCTCACTCTCCTTCCCTCCCCTCCAGATTTCTCTCCCTCCCTCCTCACTCGTTCCATTTCTCTCTATCTCTCTCTCTACCTCTTCCCCTCTCCCTCTCTCTCCATTTCATTACCTCTTTCTCTCCCTTTCCCTCTCTCTGCCTCTTTTTCTGACTCCGTCTGTCCTGTCTCTTTCTCTCCATTTCTTTCCCTCTCTCTGTCTCTCGCCCCTGTCTCTCTCTCTTGCCCTTTCTCCTTCTCTCTCCCTCTCCATTTCTCTCTCTTTCTCTGAACCTTGCCCTGTCTCTCTCTCTTCCCCCCCTCCACCCCTTTCTCCTTCCCTCCCTCTCCCCCCATTTCTTTCCCTCTCTCCCTTTCCATCTCTTTTTAACTCTGTCCCACCCTCTTTCTGCCTCTCTCGCTCTTTCCTCTCCACCCTTCCCTGTCTCGGTCTCTCTCCCGACCTCTCCACCCTCTCTCCCTCCCCGTCTCTCTACCCTGCAACATTTCTCTCTCTCTCTCTCTGTCTCGCTCTCTCTCTCACGCTCTCTCTGATTGATGTCTGGCTGCCTGGAGCCTTTTGGATGACCCGTGACAAGGTGTGTCTCTCAACCCCCACTTTGTAAAGAGGTTAACCCAGTCACACCTCTGAGCGATCTCCAAAACAAAGGTACAAGCCACTGGCTGTCTGCACCTTGCCTTCGCACTTCCCACTGTCGCTCCGGAACATTTGCTTATTCAAACACAAAACATCCACGAGATTCGAGAAATGCCTGGGCTTCTCCTTTCATCATCAGAGCTGCGAGGATAAAATAGGGAGGCTTCAAAGAGAGACCAACCTGCGCCCGGTAATCCAGGTGTCGCCGGGTGAACACCGCGCAGCTACAAGATTAAACACAAAGGATTTCGGACAGGGGGGAAATCACTTCACGCACGAACTGTGCGTGACTGACCTGGTCTCCGGGGCAATGGGTTAACACGGGAATCCTGGACTCGCGCAGCGGTGACATCACAGGGCCCTTTGACCCCTCACGACTTTGCGGGTCCCTCGGCGAGGTCAACTCACCGAGACCCACTCCCACCGCTCCCCCCCCACCCTCTCCCCGTAACCCTGCACATTCCTCCTTTTCAGATCATGATCCGATTCCCTTCCCGAAGCCTCGATTGACCCTGTCTCCCCCACACTCTCACTCAGTGCGTTCCAGATCCTAACCACTCGATTGACCCTGTCTCCACCACACTCTCAGACAGTGCGTTCCAGATCCTAACCACTCGATTGACCCTGTCTCCCCCACACTCTCAGACAGTGCGTTCCAGACCCTAACCACTCGATTGACCCAGTCTCCCCCACACTCTCAGACAGTGCGTTCCAGATCCTAACCACTCGATTGACCCTGTCTCCACCACACTCTCAGACAGTGCGTTCCAGATCCTAACCACTCGATTGACCCTGTCTCCCCCACACTCTCACTCAGTGCGTTCCAGATCCTAACCACTCGATTGACCCTGTTTAAAGAGGGAGTCTCTCCGTCAGGGACCCTGTTTAAAGAGGGAGTCTCTCCCTCGGGGACCCTGTTTAAAGAGGGAGTCTCTCCCTCGGGGACCCTGTTTAAAGAGGGAGTCTCTCCGTCGGGGACCCTGTTTAAAGAGGGAGTCTCTCCCTCGGGGACCCTGTTTAAAGAGGGAGTCTCTCCATCGGGGACCCTGTTTAAAGAGGGAGTCTCTCCCTCGGGGACCCTGTTTAAAGGGGGAGTCTCTCCCTCGGGGACCCTGTTTAAAGAGGGAGTCTCTCCATCGGGGACCCTGTTTAAAGAGGGAGTCTCTCCCTCGGGGACCCTGTTTAAAGAGGGAGTCTCTCCCTCGGGGACTCTGTTTAAAGAGGGAGTCTCCCCCTCGGGGACCCTGTTTAAAGAGGGAGTCTCTCCGTCGGGGACCCTGTTTAAAGAGGGAGTCTCTCCCTCGGGGACCCTGTTTAAAGAGGGAGTCTCTCCGTCAGGGACCCTGTTTAAAGAGGGAGTCTCTCCCTCGGGGGACCCTGTTTAAAGAGGGAGTCTCTCCCTCGGGGACCCTGTTTAAAGAGGGAGTCTCTCCCTCGGGGACCCTGTTTAAAGGGGGAGTCTCTCCCTTGGGGACCCTGTTTAAAAGAGGAGTCTCTCCCTCGGGGACCCTGTTTAAAGGGGGAGTCTCTCCCTCAGGGACCCTGTTTAAAGGGGGAGTCTCTCCCTCGGGGACCCTGTTTAAAGAGGGAGTCTCTCCCTCGGGGACCCTGTT
>NW_027596697.1:87500-112500 GCF_964194155.1 Cetorhinus maximus
TCCTCCAGCCCCTACAACCCTCCCTATCTCTGTAACCTCCTCCAGCCCCTACAACCCTCCCTATCTCTGTAACCTCCTCCAGCCCCTACAACCCTCCCTATCTCTGTAACCTCCTCCAGCACCTACAACCCTCCCTATCTCTGTAACCTCCTCCAGCCCTTACAACCCTCCCTATCTCTGTAACCTCCTCCAGCCCCTACAACTCTCCCTATCTCTGTATCCTCCTCCAGCCCCAACAACCCTCCCTATCTCTGTATCCTCCTCCAGGCCCTACAACCCTCCCTATCTCTGTAACCTCCTCCAGCCCCTACAACCCTCCCTATCTCTGTAACCTCCTCCAGCCCCAACAACCCTCCCTATCTCTGTATCCTCCTCCAGCCCCTACAACCCTCCCTATCTCTGTAACCTGTTTTTAATTGTGTGTCTTTTTAATTGTGTGTATATGTATGTGTGTGAGCAAGTGTATGAGTGTGTCTGTGAGTGAGCGTGAGTGTGTGAGTGAGTGTGTGTGTATGAGTGTGTGTGAGTGTGAGTGTGCCTGTGAGTATGTGTATGGGTGTGAGCGAGTGTATGAGTGTGTGTAAGTGTGAGTGAGTGTGTAAGAGTATGTGAGTGGGTGTGTGAGTGAGTGTGTGTGAGAGTGGGGGGGTGTGTGTGAGTGAGTGGGTGTGTGTGAGTGAGTGGGTGTGTGAGTGAGTGGGTGTGTGAGTGAGTGTGTGTGAGAGTGAGTGTGTATGTGAGTATGTGTATGTGTGTGAGCGAGTGTATGTGTGTGTGTAAGTGTGAGTGAGTGTGTGAGTGAGTGTGTGTGAGTGGGTGTGTGTGTGTGAGAGTGAGTGTGTGTGAGTGAGTGTGTGAGTGAATGTGTATGTGAGTGAGTGTGTGAGTGTGTCTGTGAGTATGTGCATGTGTGTGAGCGAGTGTATGAGTGTGTGAGTGAGAGCGAGTGAATGTGTGTGTGAGTGAGGGTGTGTGAGTGTGTCTGTGAGTGTGTGTATGTGTGTGAGCGAGTGTATGAGTGTGTGTGTGAGTGAGTGTGTATGTGCATGTGAGTGAGTGAGTGTGTGAGTGAGTGTGTGCGTTTTAGTGAGTGCGAGCGGACAGAGAGAGGGATGGAAGGGACAGAGAGAGAGAGGGAGAGGGCAGAGGGAAGGAGAGAGGGAGGGAGGGAGGATGGGGAGAAGGTGGGAGGGAGGAATGGGGCGGAAGGGAGAGATGGAGAGGGAGACGGAGAGAAGGAGAGATGGAGGGAGGGAGGATGGGGAGAAGGTGGAAGGGAGGAATGGGGCGGAAGGGAGAGATGGAGAGGGAGACGGAGAGAAGGAGAGATGGAGGGAGGGAGGATGGGGAGAAGGTGGGAGGGAGGAATGGGGGGGAGAAAGGGAGAGATGGAGAGAAGGAGAGATGGGAGGGACAGGGAGCTCTCGAAGAGCCTCGAAGGCCCCACCTTGCAGCTCATTACCGGGATTCCTGACCCAGGGAGCAGCGTGCGGGGGTGAACGCCGGAGAGCTGGAGCCGGGTGTCACCTCTCCGGGCCGCACGGTGCTTCCGTCAGCCTGTGGCTGGGTGACTCACACACCCTCACACCCTGGGCCCCAGCACCGCACCCTCCCAGCCCGACCAGGGCCTGCCCCTCCTCCCGCCTCACCCCGGGGGCCGGGGGGGTGGGGGGGTGGGGGTGGTGGAGGGGGTTGTGGGAGGAGGGCCGGGCTGGGCCCACGCCACGGGGCGAAAGGTCAGGTGTGAAGGGTCGTGCCCGGAGTCGGGGGTCGGGAGGTCGAGGATTCGGGGCTCGGGAGTGGCGCAAAGAGAGGGTGGTGAGGAGGTCTAACGTTTGGGAATTGTTGTGAACTGTGAGGGGGACGGCGCAGAGATATATCCAAAGGGACATGGACGGGCTGGTGCAATGGGAGGAGAGGCAGCAGGTGAGGGCACAGGGAGGTGTGAAGTGATTCAATTTGGCAGGAAGACAATCTAAAATAAAGGGTACAATTCTAATGGGGCTGCAGGAGCAGAGGGACCTGGGGGTATATGTACATAAATCACTGAAGGTGGCAGGACAGGTTGAGAGAGCGGGTAATAAAGCAGACAGTATCCTGGGCTTTATTAATAGGGGCACAGAGGGAGCTTTACTCTGTATCTAACCCCGTGCTGTACCTGTCCTGGGAGGGTTTGATAGGGACAGTGTAGAGGGAGCTTTACTCTGTATCTAACCCCGTGCTGTACCTGTCCTGGGAGTGTTTGATGGGGACAGTGTAGAGGGAGCTTTACTCTGTATCTAACCCCGTGCTGTACCTGTCCTGGGAGTGTTTGATGGGGACAGTGTAGAGGGAGCTTTACTCTGTATCTAACCCCGTGCTGTACCTGCCCTGGGAGTGTTTGAGGTCTTGCTTAATCAGTTTAGGAACCAAAACTGAATACCATTTCCCCTCCCTAGTCACTGATGACAGAGAAATGAATCAAACCACAAAACCCGTGCTGTTTAGTGTCTAATTATGAAACGTTAAGAGTTTTGTCACGTGAAGAGCAAGAGAGGGCAACACCTGGTACTACTCATAAATAAAGATAATTAATAACCATTGAAATCACTATTAAAGGAGTGTTCCTTCACACCCGGGCTCTCACACACACACACACACACTGAAATCACTATTAAAGGAGTGTTCCTTCACACCCGGGTTCACACACACACACTGAAATCACTATTAAAGGAGTGTTCCTTCACACCCGGGCTCACACACACACTGAAATCACTATTAAAGGAGTGTTCCTTCACACCCGGGCTCACACACACACACACACTGAAATCACTATTAAAGGAGTGTTCCTTCACACCCGGGCTCACACACACACTGAAATCTCTATTAAAGGAGTGTTCCTTCACACCCGGGCTCTCACACACACTGAAATCACTATTAAAGGAGTGTTCCCTCACACCCGGGCTCACACACACACTGAAATCACTATTAAAGGAGTGTTCCTTCACACCCGGGCTCACACACACACTGAAATCACTATTAAAGGAGTGTTCCTTCATACCCGGGCTCACACACACACTGAAATCACTATTAAAGGAGAGTTCCTTCATACCCGGGCTCACACACACACACTGAAATCACTATTAAAGGAGTGTTCCTTCATACCCGGACTCACACACACACTGAAATCACTATAAAAGGAATGTTCCTTCACACCCGGGCTCACACACACACACTGAAATCACTATTAAAGGAGTGTTCCTTCACACCCGGGCTCACACACACTGAAATCACTATTAAAGCAGTGTTCCTTCACACCCGGGCTCACACACACACACTGAAATCACTATTAAAGGAGTGTTCCTTCACACCCGGGCTCTCACACACACACACTGAAATCACTATTAAAGGAGTGTTCCTTCACACCCGGGCTCACACACACACACTGAAATCACTATTAAAGGAGTGTTCCTTCACACCCGGGCTCACACCCACACTGAAATCACTATTAAAGGAGTGTTCCTTCACACCCGGACTCACACACACACTGAAATCACTATTAAAGGAGTGTTCCTTCACACCCGGGCTCACACCCACACTGAAATCACTATTAAAGGAGTGTTCCTTCACACCCGGACTCTCACACACACTGAAATCACTATTAAAGGAGTGTTCCTTCACACCCGGGCTCACACCCACACACACACTGAAATCACTATAAAAGGAATGTTCCTTCACACCCGGACTCACACACACTGAAATCACTATTAAAGGAGTGTTCCCTCACACCCGGACTCACACACACACTGAAATCACTATTAAAGGAGTGTTCCTTCACACTCGGGCTCACACACACACTGAAATCACTATTAAAGGAGTGTTCCTTCACACCCGGACTCTCACACACACACTGAAATCACTATTAAAGGAGTGTTCCTTCACACCCGGACTCACACACTCTGAAATCACTATTAAAGGAGTGTTCCTTCACTCCCGCTCTCTCTCACGCACACACTGAAATCACTATTAAAGGGGTGTTCCTTCACACCCGGACTCTCACACACACACTGAAATCACTATTAAAGGAGTGTTCCTTCACACCCGGACTCTCACACACACACTGAAATCACTATTAAAGGAGTGTTCCTTCACACCCGGACTCACACACACACTGAAATCACTATTAAAGGAGTGTTCCTTCACACCCGGGCTCACACACACACTGAAATCACTATTAAAGGAGTGTTCCTTTACACCCGGACTCTCACACACGCACTGAAATCACTATTAAAGGAGTGTTCCTTCACACCGGGGCTCACACACACTGAAATCACTATTAAAGGAGTGTTCCTTCACACCCGGACTCTCACACACACACTGAAATCACTATTAAAGGAGTGTTCCTTCACACCCGGACTCACACACACTGAAATCACTATTAAAGGAGTGTTCCCTCATACCCGGACTCACACACGCACTGAAATCACTATTAAAGGAGTGTTCCTTCACACCCGGGCTCACACACACACTGAAATCACTATTAAAGGAGTGTTCCTTCACACCCGGACTCTCACACACACACTGAAATCACTATTAAAGGAGTGTTCCTTCACACCCAGACTCACACACACTGAAATCACTATTAAAGGAGTGTTCCTTCACACCCGGACTCACACACACTGAAATCACTATTAAAGGAGTGTTCCTTCACACCCGGACTCTCACACACACACTGAAATCACTATTAAAGGAGTGTTCCTTCACACCCAGACTCACACACACTGAAATCACTATTAAGGGAGTGTTCCTTCACTCCCGCTCTCTCTCACACACACACACTGAAATCACATTTAAAGGAGTGTTCCTTCACACCCGGACTCTCACACACACACTGAAATCACCATTAAAGGAGTGTTCCTTCACTCCCGCTCTCTCTCACACACACACACTGAAATCACTATTAAAGGAGTGTTCCTTCAAACCCGGACTCTCACACACACTGAAATCACTATTAAAGGAGTGTTCCTTCACTCCCGCTCTCTCTCTCACACACACACTGAAATCACCATTAAAGGAGTGTTCCTTCACTCCCGCTCTCTCTCACACACACACACTGAAATCACTATTAAAGGAGCGTTCCTTCACACCCAGACTCTCACACACACACTGAAATCACTATTAAAGGGGTGTTCCTTCACACCCGGACTCTCACACACACACTGAAATCACTATTAAAGGAGCGTTCCTTCACACCCAGACTCTCACACACACACTGAAATCACTATTAAAGGGGTGTTCCCTCACACCCGGACTCACACACACTGAAATCACTATTAAAGGAGTGTTCCTTCACACCCGGACTCTCACACACACTGAAATCACTATTAATGGAGTGTTCCTTCACCCTCGCTCTCTCTCACACACACACTGAAATCACTATTAAAGGAGTGTTCCTTCAAACCCGGACTCTCACACACACACTGAAATCACTATTAAAGGAGTGTTCCTTCACACCCAGACTCACACACACTGAAATCACTATTAAAGAAGTGTTCCTTCACACCAGGACTCACACACACTGAAATCACTATTAAAGGAGTGTTCCTTCACTCCCGCTCTCTCTCACACACACACTGAAATCACTACTAAAGGAGTGTTCCTTCACACCCGGACTCTCACACACACACTGAAATCACTATTAAAGGAGTGTTCCTTCACACCCGGACTCTCACACACACACTGAAATCACTATTAAAGGAGCGTTCCTTCACACCCAGACTCTCACACACACACTGAAATCACTATTAAAGGGGTGTTCCCTCACACCCGGACTCACACACACTGAAATCACTATTAAAGGAGCGTTCCTTCACACCCAGACTCTCACACACACACTGAAATCACTATTAAAGGGGTGTTCCTTCACACCCAGACTCTCACACACACACACACTGAAATCACTATTAAAGGAGCGTTCCTTCACACCCGGGCTCACACACACACTGAAATCACTATTAAAGGAGTGTTCCTTCACACCCGGGCTCACACACACACACATATACTGAAATCTCTACAGAATGAGTGTTTCTCTAGACATCTCGGTGTCTTCCCCAGACACACGGAGCGATTAATTTTTGGACATACGACAGTGGAACAATGGCTTTGCTTTGGGAGGCCTGGACTTTATTGATTGATCAGGGGTGGGGTGAGATTATGTCGCTGGGAGCTGTGTCGGTGTTTTATCAAAGGGCGCTGGTCTCGAGGACACTGTTACTAATTCAGCGCCTTTCCCGAGGCCAGTCTACCTGTGAATGGCTCCTGTAAAAGATTACTTAGCATGAAATTGTGCGTTTGCACGGTCTGTGAGTTCAGGTTTCTCACTGTACCTGAAGCCTTCGCGAAGCCAGGCCCTCAGTTCAGCCCGCGCGCTGTCTGAGCGCCTTAGAAATTAACCCTCCACTCTCTGCCTCGGACCCTCACCTCCCTCAGCTGCCTCCTCCCTCCTCCTCCCCCACCGTGGAGGGTTTGGGTTCAGGTGGAGGGGGAGAGAGAGAGGGACCGAGATGGAGAGTGGGAGAGGGACAGAGACAGAAAGAGAGAGAGAGGCAGAGACAGAGATGGGGAGTGACAGAGACAGAGGGAGAGAGAGATAAAGAGAGGCCGAGATGGAAGAGAGGGAGAGATGGAGGCAGAAAGAGAGAGAGACAGAGGCAAGAGGCAGAGATGGGGAGTGACAGAGACCGAGACAGAGAGAGATAGAGAGAGAGAGACAGAGGGAGAGAGAGAGTGACAGAGAGCAAGAAAGACACAGAGAGACAGACAGAGGCAGAGAGAGAGAGAGAGAGACAGAGAGGGAGATAGGGAGAGAGACTGGCAGAGCGAGAGGCAGGCAGAGAATGGCAGAGTGTGTGAGAGAGAGTGACAGAGAGAGACAGGGAGAGAGACGTAGAGAGGGACAGAGAGAAAGAACGAGAGAGAGTGACAGAGAGAGAGAGATTTTGAGATAGAGAGAAAGAGAGTGACAGGGCAAGAGAGATGCAGAGAGAGAGAGAGAAGAAAGGCAGACAGATACAGAGAGAGAGAGAGAGAGACGGACAGACAGGCAGAGAGAGGGAGACAGAGAGCGAGCGAGAGAGAGAGAGACAGAAAGAGAGAGAGAGAGACAGAGCAAGAGAGGGAGACAGAAAGAGAGAGTCAGAAAGAGAGAAAGAGACAGGGCAATTGGGCGAGAGAGAGAGAGACAGAGAGAGAGAGAGACAGAGGGAGAGAGAGAGACAGAGAGAGACTGACAGAGCGAGAGGCAGGCAGAGAATGGCAGAGTGTGTGAGAGTGACAGAGAGAGAGATTTTGAGATAGAGGGAGATAGAAAGAGAGTGACAGAGGGAGAGAGAGAGGCAGAGAGAGAGAGAAGAAAGACAGACAGATACAGAGAGAGAGAGAGATGGACAGGCAGAGAGAGAGAGAGACAGAGAGAGAGACAGAGAGAGAGAGAGAGCGACAGGGTGATCGAGTGAGAGAGAGACACAGAGAGAGAGAGAGAGAGCGTAGAAGCCATCTTGTGGATGGAGTGGGCATGCTGGAGGTGTTGAGTGAGGAGTTTGCACCTGAGTCTACCAAAGGGAATAATGGAGTGAGTGTCGGAGTGGCAGAGGAGGGAAATGGACAGGAAGGAGGAGCTACACGGATTGGGAAAGTCACCTGGCTGGGTTTGGGTGGGAGTGACCAGGGAGGGGAGGCATCCGAGGGAATCTCTCTCTCCGCCCTCCGCCCAGATGAGGTGGCAGGTTGGGTGGGCGTGTCCGAGGGCTTTGGTGGGGGGAGGGGGGTGGGGAGGTGGGTGTTGGGGGTGGGGGGATGCTGTTTGTGAAGGGTTAGGACCCTGTTGGAAAAGAGGGAGAGGGTTAATCCCGGGATCCACACTGCCAGATGTGCCAGAGGGGATTTGCGCTCGGTGAGGTATGGGTTAACACGGGACAGGTTCCAGTCCAGGCTTGTCGATGGCCAGGCATGCACCCTGACTAACTCGACTGTGTTCTTTGCTGAAGTGACAGAGAGAGGGCTGACGGAACTAGAAACACCACAAATCGCAGCGTCTAAACTAATCCCCCCCACCACCGCCACCAACACCAGCACCACCACCATCCCCACCACCAACACCCCCACCACCACCGCCACCACCAGCACCACCACCACCCCCACCCCCGCCACCACCACCAGCACCACTACACTCCCGCCGTGTTCTCTCTAACCGCAGGTCACACTCCCGTCAGCCCTCAAGGCCTCCACCCTGTGCAAATGGACATCTTTGCTGAGCTGGGACCTTCCCACCGGGCTCAGGAGATCCCGCCGAAGGATTCGGGCCTATCCTCTCCCCCTGTCTCCCCACGAGCTATTGGAGAATGGGAATCAGGTGCACACTCAGTCTCGCTCAGCTGGACAACCCAGCGGCGGGGGTGGGGGGGAGGAGGTCTCGGAGGAGGGCGGCGCGGCCAACGTTACAAACCGTGCCTTCGATTCCCACCTACAGCCCTTTCCAAACAAGTCTGTCGTGTGGAACTTTTGCAAGCGTCTTCTGCGAGTCCACGTGTGGATACCGCGGATGAGCTGTCGAACCTCGGAAAGTTCGTCCAAGACCCCTGGCTGGCCAGCGGGGGGAAGGATGGGGGTGTGGGGGTGCGAAGATGTGCAGGGCGTTTAAGACTCTATGCCTCAAAACGCCCATAACAGTTCAAAATGGCGACCGCCCACACCCCAGGCCGGCCGTTCGCTTTCACCGTATTTCGCCCTTTATTTCGACTGCCCCACCTCCTCCCCTCCGCCCCACCTCTTCCCCCCCCACATCCCCACCGCCACCCCCCCCACCCCCCCAGCCAGCCAGGGTTCTTGGACGAACTTTCCGAGGTTCGACAGCTCATCCGCGGTATCCACACGTGGACTCGCAGAAGACGCTTGCAAAAGTTCCACACAACAGACTTGTTTGGAAAGGGCTGTACGTGGGAATCGAAGGCACGGTTTGTAACGTTGGCCGCGCCGCCCTCCTCCGAGACCTCCTCCCCCCCACCCCCCCCCGCCGCTGTTGTCCAGCTGGGCGGGATTGAGCTGCGCCTGATCCCATTCTCCCATTCTCAAATAGCTCGTGGGGAGAGAGGGAGGGGATAGCCAGAAATGGCTTCTCTTCCTGTACTGCCCCTGCGCCATGATCTCTGATGTCCCACTCAGCGCTCGACACCCCACCAACCGTATCTCCCTCCCTCCCGCCCCACCCAGAGGATCTATCCTTGGGCTCCCTCCTATTTCTCAATCCCTCGCTGCCCCTTCAGTGACACACTCCACCCCACGTCAGCGTTCGCGCGCGCACACGCCCTCACCGACACCTCTCTCGGCTTCACCGCGAAACGTTCGCCTGCTTTATCCAGCCGACACCCTGTTCTGGACGGGCAGGATTCTCCTCCCATTAAATACTGGGAAGGCCGGAGCCTTTGTTCCCAGTCTCCGCACCAACCACCTTCCCCCCCACTGTTCCGTGGGTGCCAACTGAAGGGGTTGGCGCTGGCAGAGGGGTACCCTCACCAGGCTCCTCGTCCGGAGGCCCAGGCTAATGCTCTGGGGACCCGGGTCCTAAATCCCATCAGCTGGTGGAATTTAAATTCCATCAATAAATCTGGAATATAAAGTTAATCTCAGTAACTGCGGCCGTGAAACTATCTCCGCTTGTTGTTAAAAACCCTGTCTGGTTCACTAATGCCCCTTTAGGGGAGGGGAAATCTGCCCTCCTTACCTGGTCTGGGCCTACACATGACTCCAGACCCACAGCCATGTGATCTTCCCTTTACTCTGAGGCTGTGCCCTCGGGTCCTAGTCTCTCCTACTCATGGAAACATCTTCCCCCACGTCCCACTCTATCCAGGCCTTTCAGTATTCTGTAAGTTTCAATCAGATCCCCCCCCTCATCCTTCTAAACTCCATTCTAAACGCTCCTCACATGTTAAGCCTTTCATTCCTGGGATCGTTCTCGTGAACCCTCCTCTGGACCCTCTCCAGGGCCAGCACATCCTTCCTGAGATACGGGGCCCAAAATTGCTCACAATATTCTAAATGTGGTCTGACCCAGAGCCTTATAAAGCCTCAGCAGCACATCCCTGCTTTTATATTCTAGTCCTCTCGAAATAAATGCCAACATTGCATTTGCCTTCCTAACTACCGACTCAACCTGCAAGTTAACCTTAAGAGAATCCTGGACTAAGACTCCCAAGTCCCTTTGCGCTCCAGATTTCTGAATTCTCTCCCCACTTAGAAAATAGTCTATGCCTCTATTCTTCCTACCAAAGTGCATGACCTCACACTTCCCCACGTTGTATTCCATCTGCCACTTCTTTGCCCATTCTCCTAACCTGTCCAAATCCTTCTGCAGCCTCCTCGCCTCCTCAATACTACCTGTCCCTCCACCTATCTTTGTATCATCTGCAAACTTAGCCAGGATGCCCTCAGTTCCTTCATCGAGATCATCTAGTCACTCAGTTCGAGGGCAATTAAACGATGGGCAACAAACGTTGCCCTACTCAGTGACTCTCACATCTTGTGAAAGAATGAATGAATAAAGCTCCATCCCTCTCTCTGGTAACAGTCGAGGGGTTAAACCCCTCAGTTCACAACCTTGGGCGTCATGTTTGACCTCGAGATGAGCTTCTGACCTCATATCCGCGCCATCGCTCAGACCTGCCGATTCCCACCTCCGTAACATGGCCCTCGTCACCCCCCTCTCAGCTCATCCGCTGCTGCAGCCCTCACCCATCTCTTCCTTCCCTCCGGACTCGATTATTCCCACACACTTCCGGCTGCTCTCCCACCCTCTACCGTCCGGAATTTTCAGCTCCTCCAAAACTCTGCTGCCCCCGTGTCCGAACTCTCACCGAGTCCCGTTCCCCCATCACCGCCCCCTGTGCTCACTGACCCACACTGGCTCCCGGGCCGGCAACACCTCCATTTTAAACCCCTCACCCTCATTTTCAAATCCCTCCATGTCCTCATCCCGATCCCTGTAACCTCCTCCAGCCCCTACAACCCTCCCTATCTCTGTAACCTCCTCCAGCCCCTACAACCCTCCCTATCTCTGTAACCTCCTCCAGCCCCTACAACACTCCCTATCTCTATAACCTCCTCCAGCCCCTACAACCTTCCCTATCTCTGTCACCTCCTCCAGCCCTGACAACCCTCCCTATCTCTGTAACCCTCCTCCAGCCCCTACAACCCTCCCTATCTCTGGAACCTCCTCCAGCCCCTTCAACCCTCCCTATCTCTGTCACCTCCTCCAGCCCCTGCAACCCTCCCTATGTCTGTAACCTCCTCCAGCCCCTTCAACCCTCCCTATCTCTGTCACCTCCTCCAGCCCCTGCAACCCTCCCTATGTCTGTAACCTCCTCCAGCCCCTACAACCCTCCCTATCTCTGTAACCTCCTCCAGCCCCTAAAGCCCTCCCTATCTCTGTAACCTCCTCCATCCCCTACAACCCTCCCTATCTCTGTAACCTCCTCCAGCCCCTAAAGCCCTCCCTATCTCTGTAACCTCCTCCATCCCCTACAACCCTCCCTATCTCTGTAACCTCCTCCAGCCCCTACAACCCTCCCTATCTCTGTAACCCTCCTACATTCCTCCGAGATCTCTGCGCTCCTCCAATTCCGGCCTCTTGACCATCCCCCCCCGATTCCCATCGCTCCACCATCGGTGGCTGGGCCCTGAGGCCTGGAATTCCCTCCCTCAGCCTCTCTGCCCCTTGACCTCACTGTCGTCCTGTCCTTAAAACCTGACTCTTTACCACCTTTTCCTTTGCTAATCGGCTTTTAGAAATATTCTTTCACAGGATGTGGGGGTGACTTCCTCGGTGGGATTTGAACCCACATCGACTCAGGTCTGTAGGCTGCCAGTCCAGTGACATCCCTGTTTTTCCATCACTGGCCCTCGCTGCTATTGTTTTATAATAGTCCTGGGACGTGTAGGAGGGCAAAGCCTTTAACCCCCACAGTCCTTGGTTTTACCTCAAAGGCCCATCTCATATTCCTTTGGAATTATTCATCATCTCTGCTCCCACCACCCTCACAGGCAGCGAGTCCCTGTCCTGCACGGTTTTATATCACAGAGAGAGCGAGACAGAGGCAGAAAGACAGAGAGAGAGAGAGAGAGAGAGCGACAGACAGACAGAAAGGCAGAGGTAGAGTTGCAGAGACAGACAAAGAGAGAGATAACAGACAGAGACAGAGAGAGATGGAGAGAAACGGAGAAAGAGGGAGAGCGAGGCAGAGACAGAAAGACAGAGAGAGAGAGAGAGAGAGAAACAGACAGAGAGACAGTGACAGAGGGGCAGGGAGTGAGACAGGGAGAGAGAGAGACAGAGAGAGAGAGACAGAGAGACAGAGAGAGACAGAAGGGCAGAGAGAGAGAGAGACAGACGGACAGACAGAAAGACTGAGGTAGAGTTACAGAGACAAAGAGAGAGAGGACAGACAGAGAGAGATGGAGAGAAACAGAGAAAGAGAGAGAACGAGACAGAGATAGAGAGAGAGGGAGACAGACAGAGAGAGAGAGACAGAGGGGCAGGGAGTGATACAGAGAGAGAGACAGAGAGAGACAGAGAGAGAAAGAGGAAGAGACTCTGAGATCAGAGACAGAGATGGAGGGAGAAAGAGAGACAGAGAGAGAGAGAGAGACACAGACAGAAAGATAGAGACCTAGTGAGAGAGAGGGGGAGAGAGAAAGACAGAGAAAGAGACAAAGAGACTCAGATCAGAGACAGAAAGGGACAGAGACAGACAGAGAGAGAGAAAGATGGACAGAGAGAGAGACAGAGAAAAGGAGTGAGAGAGCGAGAGAGAAACAGAGAGGAGAAAGAGACAGAGACGGAGAGAGGGATTGAGTGAGAAAGAGAGACAGAGAGGGAGAGAGACCGAGAGAGGGAGTGAGAGAGAGACAGAGAGAGAGAAAGAGCCAGGGGCAGAGAGGTACTGAATGGGAGACACTGAGGGAGAGACAGAGTGAGAGACAGACAGAGGGAACAAGAGAAAGATAGAATGAAACAGAGCAAGAAACAGAGAGGAAGAGAGAGAGAGAGACATGGGCAGAGAGACATGTCCGGGTCTGGAGGAGTCGAGAAGCAGAAACACTGAGGGAGAGATAGAGAGAGAGAGAGAGAGAGACACAGAGAGGGAAAAAAAGAGAAAGAGCCAGGGCAAAACAGAGCAAGAAACGGGGAGGAAGAGAGGGAAGAGAGACAGAGCGAGTCAGACAGAGAGAGACAGAGAGGTAGGTGGTGAGGGACACAGTTACCGAGGGTGACGATGGGGCGCTCTGGGGGTCAGAGGCAGCTACATCAGGAGTAAATGAGGCAGACTCGCTGGGAGGGGGTAGCGGGGTGGGGGAGTGGAAGGGTGGGGTGGGGAGGGGGTGGGTGGGGATGAGGAACTCCCCGGTCCCACCCCATCCCTCCAATTTTCAAAATGGCGGTCCCTCAAAATCCAAGATGGCCGCCGCTCAGGGCCCGACATTGCTCAGGCCGGGGGATCCAGGGAGGAAATGGTTAAAGCTGAAGGGTTGACGTGGGGAATATTGTGGGGCTATCGAGTTACAAGGACCCATTGTTAAACCTCAAAGGTGCTTTGAGGTGATTAAGATGTTATCAGGTGTCTGGGCGGGTTCCCACCACTTATCTGCCAACTTATCATCAAAGCCTTTCTGACAGAGTTTAAGTGCACTTAAGAATACATTAGTAGAACAGAAGATAATGATCCCTTTGCTCGAAAAAGGTGTATTTATGTGTGTGTTTGGCTGAATAATGGACAGGGTTACTTTTACATAGTATCCCCACCAACACCCGCCCATGCCCCCAACCCCAACCTCTCACTTCACCCATTATACAAAGGAGCTGCAGGGAAATAGGAACATTAGTGGTTCAGGGTCAGGCCACGGCTTCAGGTTTCCCCCTTAGACAAGTGAGGGCCCAGCACCCGCGTACCAAGCTCGGAGAAGAGGGTGGGGGGCGACGCAGCTGGGGGTAGAGGAGATGGTGAGGGACGAGTGTCGGGGAGAGAGAGACCTCCCCAGATACAGGAGTGTGAGAGAGAGGGGGTCAGAGAGACCTCCCCCAAGATACAGGAGTGTGAGAGAGAGAGGGGGTTAGAGAGATCTCCCCAGATACAGGAGTGTGAGAGAGAGGGGGTCAGAGAGACCTCCCTCAAGATACAGGAGTGTGAGAGAGAGAGGGGGTTAGAGAGATCTCCCCAGATACAGGAGTGTGAGAGAGAGGGGGTTAGAGAGACCTCCCCAGATACAGGAGTGTGAGAGAGAGAGGGGGTAAGAGAGAGCTCCCCAGATACAGGAGTGTGAGAGAGAGGGGAGGTTAGAGAGACCTCCCCAAATACAGGAGTGTGAGAGAGAGGGGGGGTTCGAGAGATCTCCCCAGATACAGGAGTGTGAGAGAGAGAGAGAGGGGGTTAGAGAGACCTCCCCAGATACAGGAGTGCGAGAGAGAGAGAGAGGGAGTTAGAGAGACCTCCCCAGATACAGGAGTGTGAGAGAGAGAGGGTTAGAGAGACCTCCCCAGATACAGGAGTGTGAGAGAGAGAGGGGGTTAGAGAGACCTGCCTAGACAGAGGTGTGTGTGAGGGCGAGGGTTAGAAATACCTTCCCATTTACAAGAGTGTGAGAGATAGAAGATTAGAGAGACCTCCCCAGATACAGGAATGTGAGAGAGGGGGTTAGAGAGACCTCCCCAGATACAGGAGTGTGAGAGAGAGAGGGGGTTAGAGAGACCTCCCCAGATACAGGAGTGTGAGAGAGAGAGGGGGTTAGAGAGACCTCCCCAGATACAGGAGTGTGAGAGAGAGGGGGTTAGAGAGACCTCCCCAGATACAGGAGTGTGAGAGAGAGAGGGGGTGTTAGAGAGACCTCCCCAGATACAGGAGTGTGAGAGGGAGAGAGGGTCAGAGAGACCTCCCCAGATACAGGAGCGTGAGAGAGAGGGAGTTAGAGAGACATCCCCAGATACAGAAGTGTGAGAGAGGGGGTCAGGGAGACTTCCCCAGATACCGGGGTGTGAGAGAGAGAGAGGGTTAGAGAGACCTCCCCAGATACCGGGGTGTGAGAGAGAGGGTTAGAGAGAGCTCCCCAGATACAGGAGTGTGAGAGAGAGAGAGGGTTAGAGAGACCTCCCCAGATACAGGAGTGTGAGAGAGAGGTGGGGTTAGAGAGACCTCCCCAGATACCGGGGTGTGAGAGAGAGAGAGGGTTAGAGAGACCTCCCCAGATACAAGAGTGTGAGAGATAGAGAGGGTTAGAGAGACCTCCCCAGATACAGGAGTGTGAGAGAGAGAGGGGGTTAGCGAGACCTCCCCAGATACAGGAGTGTGAGAGAGAGAGGGTGTTAGAGAGACCTCCCCAGATACAGGAGTGTGAGAGAGAGAGGGTTAGAGAGACCTCCCCAGATACAGGAGTGTGAGAGACAGGGGGTTAGAGAGTCTCCCCAGATACAGGAGTGTGTGAGAGAGGGGGTTAGAGAGACCTCCCCAGATACAGGAGTGTGAGAGAGAGAGGGTGTTAGAGAGACCTCCCCAGATACAGGAGTGTGTGAGAGAGGGGGTTAGAGAGACCTCCCCAGATACAGGAGTGTGAGAGAGAGGAGGTTAGAGAGACCTCCCCAGATACAGGAGTGTGAGAGAGAGAGAGGGGTTTAGAGAGCCCTCCCCAGATACAGGAGTGTGAGACAGAGAGGGGGTTAGGGAGACCTCCCCAGATACTGGAGCGTGAGAGAGAGAGAGGGTTAGAGAGACCTCCCCAGATACAGGAGTGTGAGAGAGAGAGAGGGGTTTAGAGGGACCTCCCCAGATACAGGACTGTGAGAGAGAGAGGGGGGTTTAGAGAGCCCTCCCCAGATACAGGAGTGTGAGAGAGAGAGGGGGTTAGAGAGACCTCCCCAGATACAGGAGTGTGAGAGAGAGAGGGGGTGTTAGAGAGACCTCCCCACATACAGCAGTGTGAGAGAGAGAGGGGGTTAGAGAGACCTCCCCAGATACAGGAGCGTGAGAGAGAGAGAGGGGTTTAGAGGGACCTCCCCAGATACAGGACTGTGAGAGAGAGAGAGGGGTTTAGAGAGCCCTCCCCAGATACAGGAGTGTGAGAGAGAGAGGGGGTTAGAGAGACCTCCCCAGATACAGGAGTGTGAGAGAGAGAGGGGGTGTTAGAGAGACCTCCCCACATAAAGCAGTGTGAGAGAGAGAGGGGGTTAGAGAGACCTCCCCAGATACAGGAGTGTGAGAGAGAGAGGGGGTTAGAGAGACCTCCCCAGATACAGGAGTGTGTGAGAGAGGGGGTTAGAGAGACCACTCCAGATACAGGAGTGTGAGAGAGAGGAGGTTAGAGAGACCTCCCCAGATACAGGAGTGTGAGAGAGAGGGGGTTAGAGAGACCTCCCCAGATACAGGAGTGTGAGAGAGAGGGGGTTAGAGAGACCTCCCCAGATACAGGAGTGTGAGAGAGAGAGGGGGTGTTAGAGAGACCTCCCCACATACAGGAGTGTGAGAGAGAGAGGGGGTTAGAGAGACCTCCCCAGATACAGTAGTGTGAGAGAGGGGGTTAGAGAGATCTCCCCAGATACTGAGGTGTGAGAGAGGGGGGTTAGAGAGACCTCCCCAAGTACAGGAGTGAGAGAGAGAGGTGGGGTTAGAGGGACCTCCCCAGATCTCGGAGTGTGAGACAGAGAGGGGGTTAGAGAGACCTCCCCAGATACAGGAGTGTGAGAGAGAGAGAGGGTTAGAGAGACCTCCCCAGATACTGGAGCGTGAGAGAGAGAGAGGGTTAGAGAGACCTCCCCAGATACAGGAGTGTGAGAGAGAGAGAGGGGTTTAGAGGGACCTCCCCAGATACAGGACTGTGAGAGAGAGAGAGGGGTTTAGAGAGCCCTCCCCAGATACAGGAGTGTGAGAGAGAGAGGGGGTTTAGAGAGCCCTCCCCAGATACAGGAGTGTGAGAGAGAGAGGGGGTTAGAGAGACCTCCCCAGATACAGGAGTGTGTGAGAGAGAGAGGGGGTTAGAGAGACCTCCCCAGATACAGGAGTGTGAGAGCGAGAGGGGTTTAGAGGGACCTCCCTCGATACAGGAGTGTGAGAGAGAGAGGGGTTTAGAGGGACCTCCCCAGATACAGGTGTGTGTGAGAGAGGGGGTTAGAGGGACCTCCCCAGATACAGAAGTGTGAGAGCGAGAGGGGTTTAGAGGGACCTCCCTCGATACAGGAATGTGAGAGAGAGAGGGGGTTAGAGAGATCTCCCCAGATACAGGAGTGTGAGAGAGAGGGGGTCAGAGAGACCTCCCTCAAGATACAGGAGTGTGAGAGAGAGAGGGGGTTAGAGAGATCTCCCCAGATACAGGAGTGTGAGAGAGAGGGGGTTAGAGAGACCTCCCCAGATACAGGAGTGTGAGAGAGAGAGGGGGTAAGAGAGAGCTCCCCAGATACAGGAGTGTGAGAGAGAGGGGAGGTTAGAGAGACCTCCCCAAATACAGGAGTGTGAGAGAGAGGGGGGGTTCGAGAGATCTCCCCAGATACAGGAGTGTGAGAGAGAGAGAGAGGGGGTTAGAGAGACCTCCCCAGATACAGGAGTGCGAGAGAGAGAGAGGGAGTTAGAGAGACCTCCCCAGATACAGGACTGTGAGAGAGAGAGAGGGGTTTAGAGAGCCCTCCCCAGATACAGGAGTGTGAGAGAGAGAGGGGGTTAGAGAGACCTCCCCAGATACAGGAGTGTGAGAGAGAGAGGGGGTGTTAGAGAGACCTCCCCACATAAAGCAGTGTGAGAGAGAGAGGGGGTTAGAGAGACCTCCCCAGATACAGGAGTGTGAGAGAGAGAGGGGGTTAGAGAGACCTCCCCAGATACAGGAGTGTGTGAGAGAGGGGGTTAGAGAGACCACTCCAGATACAGGAGTGTGAGAGAGAGGAGGTTAGAGAGACCTCCCCAGATACAGGAGTGTGAGAGAGAGGGGGTTAGAGAGACCTCCCCAGATACAGGAGTGTGAGAGAGAGGGGGTTAGAGAGACCTCCCCAGATACAGGAGTGTGAGAGAGAGAGGGGGTGTTAGAGAGACCTCCCCACATACAGGAGTGTGAGAGAGAGAGGGGGTTAGAGAGACCTCCCCAGATACAGTAGTGTGAGAGAGGGGGTTAGAGAGATCTCCCCAGATACTGAGGTGTGAGAGAGGGGGGTTAGAGAGACCTCCCCAAGTACAGGAGTGAGAGAGAGAGGTGGGGTTAGAGGGACCTCCCCAGATCTCGGAGTGTGAGACAGAGAGGGGGTTAGAGAGACCTCCCCAGATACAGGAGTGTGAGAGAGAGAGAGGGTTAGAGAGACCTCCCCAGATACTGGAGCGTGAGAGAGAGAGAGGGTTAGAGAGACCTCCCCAGATACAGGAGTGTGAGAGAGAGAGAGGGGTTTAGAGGGACCTCCCCAGATACAGGACTGTGAGAGAGAGAGAGGGGTTTAGAGAGCCCTCCCCAGATACAGGAGTGTGAGAGAGAGAGGGGGTTTAGAGAGCCCTCCCCAGATACAGGAGTGTGAGAGAGAGAGGGGGTTAGAGAGACCTCCCCAGATACAGGAGTGTGTGAGAGAGAGAGGGGGTTAGAGAGACCTCCCCAGATACAGGAGTGTGAGAGCGAGAGGGGTTTAGAGGGACCTCCCTCGATACAGGAGTGTGAGAGAGAGAGGGGTTTAGAGGGACCTCCCCAGATACAGGTGTGTGTGAGAGAGGGGGTTAGAGGGACCTCCCCAGATACAGAAGTGTGAGAGCGAGAGGGGTTTAGAGGGACCTCCCTCGATACAGGAATGTGAGAGAGAGAGGGGGTTAGAGAGATCTCCCCAGATACAGGAGTGTGAGAGAGAGGGGGTCAGAGAGACCTCCCTCAAGATACAGGAGTGTGAGAGAGAGAGGGGGTTAGAGAGATCTCCCCAGATACAGGAGTGTGAGAGAGAGGGGGTTAGAGAGACCTCCCCAGATACAGGAGTGTGAGAGAGAGAGGGGGTAAGAGAGAGCTCCCCAGATACAGGAGTGTGAGAGAGAGGGGAGGTTAGAGAGACCTCCCCAAATACAGGAGTGTGAGAGAGAGGGGGGGTTCGAGAGATCTCCCCAGATACAGGAGTGTGAGAGAGAGAGAGAGGGGGTTAGAGAGACCTCCCCAGATACAGGAGTGCGAGAGAGAGAGAGGGAGTTAGAGAGACCTCCCCAGATACAGGAGTGTGAGAGAGAGAGGGTTAGAGAGACCTCCCCAGATACAGGAGTGTGAGAGAGAGAGGGGGTTAGAGAGACCTGCCTAGACAGAGGTGTGTGTGAGGGCGAGGGTTAGAAATACCTTCCCATTTACAAGAGTGTGAGAGATAGAAGATTAGAGAGACCTCCCCAGATACAGGAATGTGAGAGAGGGGGTTAGAGAGACCTCCCCAGATACAGGAGTGTGAGAGAGAGAGGGGGTTAGAGAGACCTCCCCAGATACAGGAGTGTGAGAGAGAGAGGGGGTTAGAGAGACCTCCCCAGATACAGGAGTGTGAGAGAGAGGGGGTTAGAGAGACCTCCCCAGATACAGGAGTGTGAGAGAGAGAGGGGGTGTTAGAGAGACCTCCCCAGATACAGGAGTGTGAGAGGGAGAGAGGGTCAGAGAGACCTCCCCAGATACAGGAGCGTGAGAGAGAGGGAGTTAGAGAGACATCCCCAGATACAGAAGTGTGAGAGAGGGGGTCAGGGAGACTTCCCCAGATACCGGGGTGTGAGAGAGAGAGAGGGTTAGAGAGACCTCCCCAGATACCGGGGTGTGAGAGAGAGGGTTAGAGAGAGCTCCCCAGATACAGGAGTGTGAGAGAGAGAGAGGGTTAGAGAGACCTCCCCAGATACAGGAGTGTGAGAGAGAGGTGGGGTTAGAGAGACCTCCCCAGATACCGGGGTGTGAGAGAGAGAGAGGGTTAGAGAGACCTCCCCAGATACAAGAGTGTGAGAGATAGAGAGGGTTAGAGAGACCTCCCCAGATACAGGAGTGTGAGAGAGAGAGGGGGTTAGCGAGACCTCCCCAGATACAGGAGTGTGAGAGAGAGAGGGTGTTAGAGAGACCTCCCCAGATACAGGAGTGTGAGAGAGAGAGGGTTAGAGAGACCTCCCCAGATACAGGAGTGTGAGAGACAGGGGGTTAGAGAGTCTCCCCAGATACAGGAGTGTGTGAGAGAGGGGGTTAGAGAGACCTCCCCAGATACAGGAGTGTGAGAGAGAGAGGGTGTTAGAGAGACCTCCCCAGATACAGGAGTGTGTGAGAGAGGGGGTTAGAGAGACCTCCCCAGATACAGGAGTGTGAGAGAGAGGAGGTTAGAGAGACCTCCCCAGATACAGGAGTGTGAGAGAGAGAGAGGGGTTTAGAGAGCCCTCCCCAGATACAGGAGTGTGAGACAGAGAGGGGGTTAGGGAGACCTCCCCAGATACTGGAGCGTGAGAGAGAGAGAGGGTTAGAGAGACCTCCCCAGATACAGGAGTGTGAGAGAGAGAGAGGGGTTTAGAGGGACCTCCCCAGATACAGGACTGTGAGAGAGAGAGGGGGGTTTAGAGAGCCCTCCCCAGATACAGGAGTGTGAGAGAGAGAGGGGGTTAGAGAGACCTCCCCAGATACAGGAGTGTGAGAGAGAGAGGGGGTGTTAGAGAGACCTCCCCACATACAGCAGTGTGAGAGAGAGAGGGGGTTAGAGAGACCTCCCCAGATACAGGAGCGTGAGAGAGAGAGAGGGGTTTAGAGGGACCTCCCCAGATACAGGACTGTGAGAGAGAGAGAGGGGTTTAGAGAGCCCTCCCCAGATACAGGAGTGTGAGAGAGAGAGGGGGTTAGAGAGACCTCCCCAGATACAGGAGTGTGAGAGAGAGAGGGGGTGTTAGAGAGACCTCCCCACATAAAGCAGTGTGAGAGAGAGAGGGGGTTAGAGAGACCTCCCCAGATACAGGAGTGTGAGAGAGAGAGGGGGTTAGAGAGACCTCCCCAGATACAGGAGTGTGTGAGAGAGGGGGTTAGAGAGACCACTCCAGATACAGGAGTGTGAGAGAGAGGAGGTTAGAGAGACCTCCCCAGATACAGGAGTGTGAGAGAGAGGGGGTTAGAGAGACCTCCCCAGATACAGGAGTGTGAGAGAGAGGGGGTTAGAGAGACCTCCCCAGATACAGGAGTGTGAGAGAGAGAGGGGGTGTTAGAGAGACCTCCCCACATACAGGAGTGTGAGAGAGAGAGGGGGTTAGAGAGACCTCCCCAGATACAGTAGTGTGAGAGAGGGGGTTAGAGAGATCTCCCCAGATACTGAGGTGTGAGAGAGGGGGGTTAGAGAGACCTCCCCAAGTACAGGAGTGAGAGAGAGAGGTGGGGTTAGAGGGACCTCCCCAGATCTCGGAGTGTGAGACAGAGAGGGGGTTAGAGAGACCTCCCCAGATACAGGAGTGTGAGAGAGAGAGAGGGTTAGAGAGACCTCCCCAGATACTGGAGCGTGAGAGAGAGAGAGGGTTAGAGAGACCTCCCCAGATACAGGAGTGTGAGAGAGAGAGAGGGGTTTAGAGGGACCTCCCCAGATACAGGACTGTGAGAGAGAGAGAGGGGTTTAGAGAGCCCTCCCCAGATACAGGAGTGTGAGAGAGAGAGGGGGTTTAGAGAGCCCTCCCCAGATACAGGAGTGTGAGAGAGAGAGGGGGTTAGAGAGACCTCCCCAGATACAGGAGTGTGTGAGAGAGAGAGGGGGTTAGAGAGACCTCCCCAGATACAGGAGTGTGAGAGCGAGAGGGGTTTAGAGGGACCTCCCTCGATACAGGAGTGTGAGAGAGAGAGGGGTTTAGAGGGACCTCCCCAGATACAGGTGTGTGTGAGAGAGGGGGTTAGAGGGACCTCCCCAGATACAGAAGTGTGAGAGCGAGAGGGGTTTAGAGGGACCTCCCTCGATACAGGAATGTGAGAGAGAGAGGGGGTTAGAGAGACCTCCCCAGATACAGGAGTGTGTGAGAGAGAGGGGGTTTAGAGAGCCCTCCCCAGATACAGGAGTGTGAGAGAGAAAGGGGGTTAGAGAGACCTCCCCAGATACAGGAGTGTGTGAGAGAGAGGGGGTTTAGAGAGCCCTCCCCAGATACAGGAGTGTGAGAGAGAGAGGGGGTTAGAGAGACCTTCCCAGATACAGGAGTGTGTGAGAGAGAGGGGTTCAGAGGGACCTCCCTCGATACAGGAGTGTGAGAGCGAGAGGGGGTTAGAGAGACCTCCCCAGATACAGGAGTGTGTGAGAGAGAGAGGGGGTTAGAGAGACCTCCCCAGATACAGGAGTGTGTGAGAGAGAGGGGTTTAGAGGGACCTCCCTCGATACAGGAGTGTGAGAGCGAGAGGGGGTTAGAGAGACCTCCCCAGATACAGGAGTGTGAGACAGAGAGAGGGGGTTAGAGAGACCTCCCCAGATACAGGAGTGTGAGAGAGAGAGGGGTTTAGAGGGACCTCCCTCGATACAGGAATGTGAGAGCGAGAGAGGGGTTTAGAGGGACCTCCCTCGATACAGGAATGTGAGAGAGAGAGGGGGTTAGAGAGACCTCCCTCGATACAGGAATGTGAGAGAGAGAGAGAGGGGGTGGGGGGGTTTAGAGAGACCTCCCCAGATATTGGAATGTCCTCTCTTTCTGTCTCTCTCCTAATGTACTGAAATTCTAGATATTGGGAGGGGTCTACTAACTGGGACATGTTACGCTCTGTTCCCCAGACAAAGTACAATGGCATTTACCTTCCTGAAACCTTACCTTCCTTCTGCTCTAATCCTTCATAATTCCATTGCTAAGCACTGGAATTTCCAGCAAGCCATGTCTTATTTTTTTATACATGTCCTGCAGCCCTTATATTTTTGTTCTGCCTGGGTTCTTGTCTTTTTTTCACTCTCTCTCTCTCTCTCTCTCTCTCTCACACAGTGAAAAGCTGGTGTGATTAAATATCAGAGCAGCTCCTCTCTCGGACTTGGCCTGCGTCACACCTCACTGCAGCCCGACAGCGAGATCAGGACCCCCCCCTTTACAAAGCCAGCGGGAAGGCACTGGGACCCTCCCCGGACCCCCTGGTCCTAAGCCTCCCTCACCCTGGCCTTTCCAGCTGCAAAAACAGAAGATCACTAAGAAATAGGAGGGCAGGAGTAGGCCACTCGGCCCCTCGGGCCTGCTCTCCCATTTAGTAAGATCGTGGCTGATCTGATTGTGGCCTGAACTTTACTTTCTTCCCTGTGCTCCCGTAACCCTTGACCCCCCCTCCCTTGTCAGTCAGAAACCTGTCTAACTCAGCCTTGAATATATTCAGTGACCCGGCCCCCACTGCTCTCTGGGTGAGGGGGGGGAGAGAATTCCACAGACTCACGACCCTCCCAGAGAGGGAATTCATCCTCATCTCCGTCTTCAATGGGAGACCCCTCATTCTGAAACTGTGCACCCCCCCACCCTCGTTCTAGATTCCCCCCCCCCAAAACGAGGGGGAAACATCCTCGCAGCATCCACCCTGTCAAACCCCCCTCCCTCCCTCCCCTCAGAATCTGATATGTTTCAATAAGACCACCCCTCATTCTTCTAAACTCCAATGGGTACAGGGCCCAACCTGCTCAACCTTTCCTCATCAGACAAACCCCCTTCGTCCCAGGAATCGGCCCAGTGAACCTTCTCTGAACGGCCTCCAATGCGAGTCTATCGATCCTGAGGTGAGGTGACTGAAACTGTCCACAGGTGCTCCAGGAGCACCCTCACCAATGCCCTGTACATTTGGAGCAAGAGTTCCCGACTTTTATACTCCACCCCCCCTCGCAATAAAGCCCAACATTGCATTTCCCTCCCCAATCACTTGCTGCATCTGCATATTAACTCCTTGTGATTCATGTACCAGGACACCCAGGTCCCTCACTTTGGATTTCTGGCTGCATCTCATGGGTGACGTTCGATCCTTCTGGGGACGCTAGGGGTTGATGGATAACTTCACATCTACCCAGCTACCCAGCAACCCCTCCACCACCCCCACCACCAGCTTTGCTCCCTGCCTTCCTGTTGGAATCCGGGTCCTTGGTTCAGTTGGACTAAACGGATCTGGGATGTCCGCTTGTTTTGGGGGTGACCTGAGTTGGTACCACAGGCAGAGTAGGTCAACAGACGGCCCTCACGTCGAACACGTTACACTTATTTACAAAGGAGCTCATCGGCCACACTTGCGCACTTACATCTCAAACCCCGTCCCTGCATTGCAGACTCGAACTCTCGAGGACTCACTCCTGACCGCTGAGGTAGCCCGCGCTGCTCTGCCATTGGGTACTGAAGGTCATGTGATCTTCCATGGCCACCTTCTTCTTAAAGGCGTATTCCACGCCAGGCGACCACACAGTTCCCAGCCCTCTCCCCGGAAAACCCGCGGCACCCTCTCCGAAACTTGGTTGCGTAAAGTTAGAGCCCGTGGAGTAACAGGGACAGCAGTACCGTGGATATGGAATTGGCTGGGTGACAGGAAACAGAGTGTGGATGGTTAATGGGTGTTTCTCAGGGGCTGGAGGAGGGATTGTCCTGGAGCTCCGGAGGGGGCTCGGTATTGGGGACCCTTTTCTTTCCCTGATGTATCATGAATGATCGAGACCTTTGCTGTGCAGTGAACCATTCCAAAACTTGCGGGTGATTCAGAACTTGGAGGCAGTGTAAACTGTGAGGGGGACGGTGTGGAACTTCAAGAGGACATGGACAAGGTTGGTGGAGTGGGCAGACAGGTGCCAGACAAGTTGGTGGAGGGGGCAGACAGGTGCCAGACAAGTTGGTGGAGTGGGCAGATAGGCGCCAGACAAGTTGGTGGAGGGGGCAGACAGGTGCCAGACAAGTTGGTGGAGTGGGCAGACAGGCGCCAGACAAGTTGGTGGAGTGGGCAGACAGGCGCTAGACAAGTTGGTGGAGTGGGCAGACAGGTGGCAGATGAAGTTCAATGCGGAGAAGTGCGAATGATTCATTTT
>NW_027596697.1:117500-145000 GCF_964194155.1 Cetorhinus maximus
TATGTGAAAAGGAGGAATGTGCAGGATTACGGGGAGAAGCCGGGGGGAGTGGGACTCGGTAAGTTGATCTCAAAAAGGGCCAGGAGAGACACGAGGGGATGAATGGCCTCCTTCGGTTGTGTAACCATTCTGCAATTCTGTGTCTGGCTCTGAATGTTGAAGTTCCATCAAGTTGTCTTAAAAGTTATTCATAAAAAGTCTTTCAGTTCTTTGTTGGAGAGCGACTTTCCTTCACCAGGATTTCGACCTTCCCCTTAGCAACACATTTAAAAAATAGTCTTCATCAACTCTTGTCTTTTTAGACTCATTGACTACCCCTACAATGTAAGGTCAGGAGTGGGGATGTTCGCTGATGATTGCACAATGTTCAGCACCATTCGCGACTCCTCAGATACTGAAGCAGCCCATGTCCAAATGCAGCAAGACCTGGACAATATCCAGGCTTGGGCTGACAAGTGGCAAGTAACATTCACACCACACAAGTGCCAGGCAATGACCATCTCCAACAAGAGAGAATCTAACCATCGCCCCTTGACATTCAATGGCATTACCATCACTGAATCCCCCACTATCAACATCCTGGGGGTTACCATTGACCAGAAACTGAACTGGACCAGCCATATAAATACTGTGGCTACAAGAGCAGGTCAGAGGCTGGGAATCCTGCGATGAGTAACTCACCTCCTGACTCCCCAAAGCCTGTCCACCATCTACAAGGCACAAGTCAGGAGTGTGATGGGATACTCTCCACTTGCCTGGATGAGTGCAGCTCCCACAACACTCAAGAAGCTCAACACCATCCAGGACAAAGCAGCCCCGCTTGATCAACACCCCATCCACAAACATTCACTCCCTCCACCACCGACGCACAGTAGCAGCAGTGTGTGTACCATCTACAAGATGCACTGCAGGAGTTCACCAAGGCTCCTTCGACAGCACCTTCCAAACCCACAACCGCTACCATCTAGAAGGACAAGGGCAGCAGACACATGGGGAACACCCACCACCTGGAAGTTCCCCTCCGAGCCCCTCACCATCCCAACTTGGGAATATATCGGCCGTTCCTTCACTGTCGCTGGGGTCAAAATCCTGGAACTCCCTCCCTAACAGCACTGTGGGTGTACCTACACCACACGGGGACTGCAGCGGTTCGAGAAGGCGGCTCACCCCCCACCACCTTCTCAAGGGGCAATTAGGGATGGGCAATAAATGCTGGGCCCGGCCAGCGAAGCCCACGCCCCATGAGCAAATTTTTAAAAAATAACTGAAAGGTTCAAAAAGGGACCAAGCTGAGAGTGAGTCCAGAGGGAGAGAGAGGGAGCACATTGAGGGGCAACCTTGCCAAGTGGGGTAAAATCCAGGCTCCAATCCAGGCCCAGTGCGGGAGTTCACCTGATCTGCACTCCTGGCCTGTGGTACTGAGGCCCACACAGAGCAGGACAGGCCATCAGGGCCTAGTGCTGAGGGTAGGCCGGTTTCACGCCTGGCCTGTGGTACTGAGGCCCACACAGAGCAGGACAGGCTATCGGGGCCTAGTGCTGAGTGTAGGCCGCTTTCACGCCTGGCCTGTGGTACTGAGGCCCACACAGAGCAGGGCAGGCCATCAGGGCCTAGTGCTGAGTGTAGGCCGGTTTCACGCCTGGCCTGTGGTACTGAGGCCCACACAGAGCAGGACAGGCCATCAGGGCCTAGTGCTGAGTGTGGGCCGGTTTCACGCCTGGCCTGTGGTACTGAGGCCCACACAGAGCAGGACAGGCCATCAGGGCCTAGTGCTGAGTGTAGGCCGGTTTCACGCCTGGCCTGTGGTACTGAGGCCCACACAGAGCAGGACAGGCCATCAGGGCCTAGTGCTGAGTGTAGGCCAGTTTCACGCCTGGACTGTGGTACTGAGGCCCACACGCTCTGCTGAGACAGTAAAGCTGGAAACTGGCGGGAGGGGGAGAGTGGTCAGGGGACTATCACTCACCACAACATGGGCCGTATTCCCAGTGCAGGTCAAAGGCCCTCAACATCTCCAGCTCACTGCGACACTGACAGAGAGACGGGGCATCCTTGCGACCTGTGGAGGAGGAGAGGGTAAGGGGGGTGGTGGGGAGGGTAACAGAGTCAGTGGTCAAACAGAAAGATCCAAGTGACCAGAGGGCAAGTAGGTTGAGGGTCAGCGAAGCTCGACCTTTCACCTTCCGTCACCTTGGTCAAGATTACCTACCCTTCTCCCCTCCCCCTCCCTCTCAACCTCTCCACTCCCCCCTCACTCTAAATCCCTCTGCTCCCCCCCACCCAGTCTCTCTACTCCTCCCCCTCAATCTCTCCCCCTTTCTCTCTCAGTCTCTCCGCTCCCCGTCTCCCTCTCAGTCTCTCCGCTCCCCTCTCTCTCTCTCTCAGTCTCTCCGCTCCCCCTCTCTCTCTCAGTCTCTCCGCTCCCCCTCTCTCTCTCTCTCAGCCTCTCCACTCCCCCTCTCCCTCTCAGTCTCTCCGCTCCCTCTCTCTCTCAGTCTCTCCATTCCCCCTCTCTCTCTGTCTCTCCGCTCCCCATCTCCCTCAATCTCTCCCCTCCCCCTCTCTCTCTCAGTCTCTCCAATCCCCCTCTCCCGCTCAGTCTCTCCGCTCCCCCTCTCTCTCTCTGTCTCTCCTCTCCCTCTCTCTCTCAGTCTCTCCGCTCCCCCTCTCTCTCTCAGTCTCTCCGCTCCCTCGCTCTCTCTCTCTCAGTCTCTCTGCTCCCCCTCTCCCCCTCAGTCTCTCCGCTCCCCCTCTCTCTCTCAGTCTCTCCCCTCCCCCTCTCTCCCTCTCTCAGTCTCTCCGCTCCCCCTCTCTCCCTCTCTCAGTCTCTCTGCTCCCCCTCTCTCCCTCTCAGTCTCTCCGCTCCCCCTCTCTCTCAGTCTCTCCGCTCCCCCTCTCCCTCTCAGTCTCTCCGCTCCCCCTCTCTCTCTCAGTCTCTCCACTCCCCCTCTCTCTCAGTCTCTCCGCTCCCCCTCCCTCTCTCTCAGTCTCTCCGCTCCTCCTCCGTCCTTCTCAGTCTCTCCGCTCCCCCTCTCTCTCTCAGTCTCTCCGCTCCTCCTCTCTCTCTCTCAGTCTCTCCGCTCCCCCTCTCTCTCTCAGTCTCTCCGCTCCCCCCCTCTCTCTCTCAGTCTCTCCCCTCCCCCTCCCTCTCTCAGTCTCTCCGCTCCCCCTCTCTCTCTCAGTCTCTCCGCTCCCCCTCTCTCTCTCAGTCTCTCCGCGCCCCCTCTCCCTCTCAGTCTCTCCGCTCCCCCTCTCTCTCTCAGTCTCTCCGCTCCCCCTCTGTCTCTCAGTCTCTCTGCTCCCCCTCTCTATCTCTCTCTCCCTCTCAGTCTCTCCGCTCCCCCTCTCTCTCTCTGTCTCTCCTCTCCCTCTCTCTCTCAGTCTCTCCGCTCCCCATCTCCCTCAGTCTCTCCGCTCCCCCTCTCTCTCTCTCTCAGTCTCTCCCCTCCCCCTCTCTCCCTCTCTCAGTCTCTCCGCTCCCCCTCTCCCTCTCAGTCTCTCCGCGCCCCCTCTCCCTCTCAGTCTCTCCGCTCCCCCTCTCCCTCTCAGTCTCTCCGCTCCCCCTCTCCCTCTCAGTCTCTCCGCGCCCCCTCTCCCTCTCAGTCTCTCCGCTCCCCCTCTCCCTCTCAGTCTCTCTGCTCCCCCTCTCCCTCTCAGTCTCTCCACTCCCCCTCTCTCCCTCTCAGTCTCTCCGCTCCCCTCTCCCTCTCAGTCTCTCCGCTTCCCCTCTCTCTCTCAGTCTCTCCGCTCCCCCTCTCTCTCTCAGTCTCTCCGCTCCCCCTCTCTCTCTCAGTCTCTCCGCTCCCCCTCTCCCTCTCAGTCTCTCCGCGCCCCCTCTCCCTCTCAGTCTCTCCGCTCCCCCTCTCCCTCTCAGTCTCTCCGCTCCCCCTCTCCCTCTCAGTCTCTCCACTCCCCCTCTCTCCCTCTCAGTCTCTCCACTCCCCCTCTCCCTCTCAGTCTCTCCGCTCCCCCTCTCCCTCTCAGTCTCTCCACTCCCCCTCTCGATCTCAGTTTCTCCGCACCCCCTCTCTCTCTCTCTCTCAGTCTCTCCCCTCCATCCCCCTCTCCCACTTGCCTTTGCCCTCCCAATACCCCCTCTCCCTCTCCCCAAAGCCTTCCCCTCTCCTTCCCTCTCTCCCTCGCCCTTCAGACCTTCCCTCACCTTTCCCTCAGCCTCTCTCCCTCCCCATCTCCCCTCTCCATCTCTCTCTCTCTCTCTCCTTCTCCCTCCCTCTTTTCACTATCTCCGCCTCTCCCTCCCCATCACCATCCCCTCCATCCCTCTCTCGCCGGTTAACTCACCTCCATTACCCGCCTCTCTCTTCCCAGGGGTCACTGACCTCTGACCCCCTCTGACCACGGGGTATGTGTGTGTGACCCTGGACTGCATTTACCACAGCTGCCCAGGGTGGAGAGAGAGAGGGAGAGAAGGAACGGGGAGAGAGAGAGAGAGAGAGAAGGATTGAGGGACGGAGAGAGAGAGGAACAGAGAGCTCGATGGAGAGAGGGTGACAGTGGGGAGGGACGGAGAGAGAGAGGAACAGAGAGCGCGATGGAGAGAGGGTGACGGTGGAGAGGGACGGAGAGAGAGAGAAACAGAGAGCGCGATGGAGAGAGGGGGACGGTGAAGGTTCAGTGGTTCCTGCTTCCTGCATCAACTGTCAAAACAAGAAGCAAACTCTGGGCCAATGGCTGAGGGGGGAGGAGTCCGATAGAGAAAAATCAGAGAGAGAGAGAGAGACAGAGAGAGAGAGATAGAGAGAAACGCAGAGAGAGAGAGAGAGAGACAGATAGACAGAGAGAGAGAGAGACAGAGAGATAGATAGATAGAGAGAGACGCAGAGAGAGAGAGACAGATAGACAGAGAGCGAGAGAGAGGCAGAGAGGGAGAGAGACAGAGAGAGAGACAGAGACAGAGAGGGAGAGAGACACAGAGAGAGACAGAGAGAGAGAGAGAGAGAGACAGAGAGAGACAGAGAGAGAGACAGAGAGAGAGACAGAGACAGAGAGGGAGAGAGACAGAGAGAGACACAGAGAGAGACAGAGAGAGAGAGAGAGAGACACAGAGAGAGACAGAGAGAGAGACAGAGAGAGAGAGACAGAGAGAGAGAGAGACACAGAGAGAGACAGAGAGAGAGACAGAGAGAGACACACAGAGAGAGACAGAGACAACGAGAGAGACAGGGAGAGACAGAGAGCAGTATTACGGACAGTATTAAGGACAGTATTACAGCTAAATGAGGGCTGCTGATTATTGTTGACACTGGTTAATTTTTTAACGTCACCATTCCCTGACCTTTCTGTCCAAGGCCTACGATTGCATTTAAACAGCACCTTTCACAGATTAAAGACTCTCAGAGTGCTGCACAGGATTAGCAATTCAGACTAAATCCCCAACACCAAATCACATCAGCAGAGGTTATCAGGTGACCAAGAACTCAGCCAAAGAGGAAAATTTTAAGGAACGTCTTAAAGGGGAGAGAGAGAGAGACAGACAGAGAGAGAGACAGACAGAGAGAGAGACAGAGAAAGAGAGACAGAGAGACAGACAAAGAGAGAGAGACAGAGAGAGAGAGAGAGAGAGAGAGAAACAGAGAGAGAGACAGAGAGACACAGAAACACAGAGAGAGAAACAGAGAGAGAAACAGAGAGACAGAGACAGAGAGGCAGAGAGAGAGAGACACAGAGAGAGACAGAGAGACAAAGAGAGAGAAAGAGAGAGAGAGACACAGAGAGAGACAGAGAGACAAAGAGAGAAACAGAGAGACAGAGAGAGAGAGAGAGAGAGAAACACATAGGGAGGGTTGTAAGGGCTGGAGGAGGTTACAGAGATAGGGAGGGTTGTAGGGGGCTGGAGGAGGTTACAGAGATAGGGAGGGTTGTAGGGGCTGGAGGAGGTTACAGAGATAGGGAGGGTTGTAGGGGCTGGAGGAGTTGACAGAGATAGGGAGGGTTGGAGGGGCTGGAGGAGGTGACAGAGATAGGGAGGGTTGTTGGGGCTGGAGGAGGTTACAGAGATAGGGAGGGTTGTAGGGGCTGGAGGAGGTTACAGAGATAGGAAGGGTTGTAGGGGCTGGAGGAGGTTACAGAGATAGGGAGGGTTGTAGGGGCTGGAGGAGGTTACAGAGATAGGGAGGGTTGTAGGGGCTGGAGGAGGTGACAGACATAGGGAGGGTTGTAGGGGCTGGAGGAGGTTACAGAGATAGGGAGGGTTGTAGGGGCTGGAGGAGGTGACAGACATAGGGAGGGTTGTAGGGGCTGGAGGAGGTTACAGAGATAGGGAGGGTTGTAGGGGCTGGAGAAGGGTTACAGAGATAGGGAGGGTTGTATGGGCTGGAGGAGGTTACAGAGATAGGGAGTGGTGTAGGGGCTGGAGGAGGTGACAGAGATAGGGAGGGTTGTAGGGTCTGGAGGAGGGTTACAGAGATAGGGAGGGTTTGTAGGGGCTGGAGGAGGTTACAGAGATAGGGAGGGTTGTAGGGGCTGGAGGGGGTTACAGAGATAGGGAGGGTTGTAGGGGCTGGAGGAGGTTACAGAGATAGGGAGGGTTGTAGGGGCTGGAGGAGGTTACAGAGATAGGGAGGGTTGTAGGGTCTGGAGGAGGGTTACAGAGTTAGGGAGGGTTGTAGGGGGCCGGAGGAGGTTACAGAGATAGGGAGGGTTGTTGGGTCACTCTTTTGGAGCTCCGACCACGCTGTGTGTGAGCAGGCCAAGAGCTAGGCCGCAAGCAAAGCCTGGGCCTTGAGGGCAGGCAATTGAGGGAGGGCCAAGCAGGAGTGGGAGTGTTAAGCCCGGGGCGCAGGCTCCTGAGGGCTTCTGCAGGCCCGGCGTGCTTGGTGTCTGCCTGAGGTATGCGGTGAGCTCTCTCAGTGGAGAGGCTTTGGCACGTTTCGGAGATCCGCTTTCAGTTGAAATGGAGATGATGAGGAGCCTCGGGGGGAGCGAGTGCAGCTTCTGTCCCCGCCCCTCCCCAAGGGCACCTCACTCTCACACACTCCGTCTGATAACCAGCTAACACAAACACTCACTTCTGGCCAGGCATCAACCCCTCTCTTTAACACAGTCTCTCCATCAATCCCAGCTCCCCTCTCTTAAACACAGTCTATCAATCACAGTTTCTCTATCTATCACAATCTCTCTCTCTCTATCACAGTCTCTCTATCACAGTCTCTCTCTCCATCACAGTCTCTCTATCACAGTCTCTCTCTCTATCACAGTCTCTCTCTCCAACACAGTCTCTCTATCACAGTCTCTCCAGCTATCACAGTCTCTCTATCACAGTCTCTCTATCACAGTCTCTCTCTCTCTATCACAGTCTCTCTATCACAGTCTCTCTCGGTCTATCACATTCTCTCTCTATCACAGTCTCTCTATCACAGTCTCTCTCTCTATCACAGTCTCTCTCTCTCTCTATCACAGTCTCTCAATCACGTCTCTATCACAGTCTCTCTCTATCACAATCTCTCTTTATCACAGTCTCTCTCTCCATCACAGTCTCTCTATCACAGTCTCTCTCTCTATCACAGTCTCTCTCTCCAACACAGTCTCTCTATCACAGTCTCTCTCTCTATCACAGTCTCTCCCGCTATCACAGTCTCTCTATCACAGTCTCTCTCCATTACAGTCTCTCTCTCTATCACAGTCTCTCTCAGTCTATCACATTCTCTCTCTATCACAGTCTCTCTATCACAGTCTCTCTATCACAGTCTCTCTCCATTACAGTCTCTCTCTCTATCACAGTCTCTCTCGGTCTATCACATTCTCTCTCTATCACAGTCTCTCACTCTAACACAGTCTCTCTCTCTCTATCACAGACGCTCTCTCGATCATAGTCTCTATATCACAGTCTCTCCATCACAGTCTCTGACTCTCGATCACAGTCTCTCCCTCTATCACAGTCTCTCCCACTATCACAGTCTCCCTCTCTCTATCATAGTCTCTCTCTCACTATTGCAGATTCTCTATCACAGCCTCTCTATCACAGTCTCTCTCTCACTATTACAGTTTCTCTAGCACAGTCTCTCTCTATCACAGTCTCTTTCTTTCTTTCACAGTCTCTCTAAAACAGCCTCTCTCTCTATCACAGTCTCTCTCTATCACAGTCTCTCTCTATCACAATCTCTCTCTATCACAGTCTCTCTCTCCATCACAGTCTCTCTATCACAGTCTCTCTCTCTATCACAGTCTCTCTCACTCTATTACAGATTCTCTCTCTATCATAGTCTCTCTCTCTCTCCCTCTATCATAGTCTCTGTCTCTATCACAGACTCTCTCTCGATCATAGGCTCTCTATCATCGTCTCTCTATCACAGTCTCTGTCTCTCTATCAAAGTCTCTCTATCACAGCCTCTCTATCACAGCCTCTCTCTATCAAAGTCTCTCTCTATCACAGTCTCTCTCTCTATCACAGTCTCTCTATCACAGTCCCTCTATCTCTCTATCACAGTCTCTCTCTCTATCACAGTCTCTCTATCACAGTCTCTCTATCTCTCTATCACAGTCTCTGTATCACATCTCCTCTCTCTATCACAGCCTCTCTCTCTATCACAGTCTCTCTCTATCACAGTCTCTCTCTCTATCACAGTCTCGCTATCACAGTCTCTCTCTCTCAGATATTCTCTCCCTTTATCACGGTCTCTCCCTCTGTCACATCTCTATCTCGATTACAGTCTCTCTCTCTATTACAGATTATATATCACAGCCTCTCTCTCTATCTCAGTCCCTCTCTCTATCACAGTCTCTCTCTCCCTCTATCACAGCTCCTCTTTGTCTATCACAGTCTCTCTCTCTATCACGATATCTCTCTATCACAGTCTCTCTCTCTCTATCACAGTCGATCTCTATCACATCCCCTGATTCTATCACAGTATCTTCCTCTATCACAGTCTCTCTCTCTCTATCACAGTCTCTCTCTCTATCACATCTTTCTTTCAGTCTGTCTCTCCCTCTATCACAGTCTCTCTGTCTCTCTCTCTATCACAGTCTCTCACTCTCCATCACAGTCCCTCTCTCTATCTCTTCCTTCTTTCAGTCTCTCTCTCCCTCTATCACAGTCTCTCTGTCTCTCTCTCTATCACAGCTCCTCTGTCTATCACAGTGTCTCTCCCTATTACAGTTTCTCTCTGTCACAATCTTTTTCTATCACAGTCTCTCTCTATCACAGACTCTCTATCACAGTCCCTCTATCTCTCTATCACAGTCTCCCCCTATCACAGTCCCCCCCTCTCTATCACAATCTCTCCCTATCACAGTTTCTCTCTCTCTCTCTATCACAGTCTCGCTAGCACAGTCTCTCTCAGATATTCTCTCCCTCTATCACGGTCTCTCCCTCTATCACAGTCACTCTCCCTATCACAGTCTCTCTATCACAATCTCTCCCTATCACAGTTTCTCTCTCTCTCTATCACAGTCTCTTTCTCTCTATCACAGTTGATCTCTATCACATCCCCTCTCTCTATCACAGTCTCTTCCTCTATCACAGTCTCTTCCTCTATCACAGTCCCTCTGTCCCTCTCGCTAAAATAGCACCACTTTGTCCATCACAGTCTCTCTCTCTATCACATCTCTTCCTTCTTGCACGGTCTCTCTCTACCTCTATCACAGTCTCTCTGTCTCTCTCTCTATCATAGCTCCTCTGTCTATCACTGTCTCTCTCTCTCTATCACAGTCTCCCTCTCTATCACAATCTCTCTCTATCACAGTCTCTCTATCACAATCTCTCTCTATCACAGTCTCTCTCTCTCTATTACAGTCTCTCTCTCTATCACATTCTTTCTCTCTCTATCACAGTCTCTCTCTCTATCACGGTCTCTCTCTATCACAGTCTCTCAATCACGTCTCTATCACAGTCTCTCTCTGTCTATCACATTCTTTCTCTCTCTATTACAGTCTCTCCCTCTATCACAGTCTCTCTCTATCACAGTCTCTCTATCTCTCTATCACAGTCTTTCTAACACAGTCTCTCCCTCAGATAATCTCTCCCTCTATCACGGTCTCTCCCTCTATGACAGTCTCTCTCTCGATTACAGTCTCTCTCTCTCTATTATAGATGATATATCACAGCCTGTGTCTCTATCACAGTCTCTCTCCCTATCACAGTCTCTCTATCACAGTCTCTCTCCCTATCACAGTCTCTCTCTCTCTATCACAGTCTCTCTCCCTATCACAGTCTCTCTCTCTATCACAGTCTCTCCCTCTATCACAGCCTCTCTGTCCCTCTCGCTAAAACAGCCCCACTTTGTCTATCACAGTCTTTCACTCCATCACAGTCTCTCTCTCTATCACAGTCTCTCTCTCTATCAAAGTCTGTCTCTCTCTCTCTATCACAGTCTCTCTCTCTATCACAGTCTCGCTAGCACAGTCTCTCTCAGATATTCTCTCCCTCTATCACGGTCTCTCCCTCTATCACAGTCTCTCTCTCGATTACAATCTCTCTCACACTGTTACAGATTATATATCACAGCCTCTCTCTCTATCACAGTCACTCTCCCTATCACAGTCTCTCTATCACAATTTCTCCCTATCACAGTTTCTCTCTCTCTCTATCACAGTCTCCTTCTCTCTATCACAGTCGATCTCTATCATATCCCCTCTCTCTATCACAGACTCTCTCTCACTCTATCACACCTCTATCTGTCGCAGTCTCTCTGTATCAAAGTCTCTCTCTTGCACAGTCTCTCTCTCCCTCTATCACAGTCTCTCTGTCTCTCTCTCTATCACAGCTCCTCTGTCTATCACTGTTTCTCTCTCTATCACAGTCTCCCTCTCTATCACAATCTCTCTCTATCACAGTCTCTCTCTCTCTATTACAGTCTCTCTCTCTATCACATTCTTTCTCTCTCTATCACTGTCTCTCTCTCTATCACGGTCTCTCTCTATCACAGTCTCTCTATCTCTCTATCACAGTCTCTCTCTCTATCACAGTCTCTCCCTCTATCACACTCTCTCTCTATCACAGTCTCTCTCCCTCTCTATCACAGTCTCTCTCTGTATCACATCTCCTCTCTCTATCACAGTCTCTCTCTCCCTCTTTCACAGTCTTTCTATCACAGTCTCTCCCTCTCAGATAATCTCTCCCTCTATCACGATCTCTCCCTCTATGACAGTCTCTCTCTCGATTACAGTCTCTCTCTCTCTATTATAGATGATATATCACAGCCTTTCTCTCTATCACAGTCTCTCTCCCTATCACAGTCTCTCTCTCTATCACAGTCTCTCCCTCTATCACAGCCTCTCTCTCTATCACAGTCCCTCTCACTATATTACAGATTCTCTCTCTATCATAGTCTCTCTCTCTCCCTCTATCACAGTCTCTCACTCTAACACAGCCTATCTCTCTATCACAGACTCTCTCTCGATCATAGTCTCTCTATCACCGTCTCTCCATCAGTCTCTGTCTCTCTATCACAGTCTCTCTCTCTATCACAGTTTCTCTCTCTATCACAGTCTCTCCCCCTATCACAGTCTCCCTTTCTCTATCACAGTCTCTCTCTCACTATTACAGATTCTCTATCACAGCCTCTCTATCACATCCTCTCTCTCTATCAAAGTCTCTCTCTTTCTTTCACAGTCTCTCTATCAGTCTCTCTCTCTATCACATTCTCTCTATCACAATCTCTCTCTCTATCACAGTCTTTCTTTATCATAGTCTCTCTATCTCTCTTACACAGTATCTCTCTCTATCACAGTTTCTCAATCACGTCTCTATCACAGTCTCTCTCTGTCTATCACATTCTTTCTCTCTCTATCACCGTCTCTCTCTATCACTGTCTCTCTATCACAGTCCCGCTGTCTCTCTATCACAGTCTCTCTCTCTATCACAGTCTCTATCTATCACAGTCCCGCTGTCTCTCTATCACAGTCTCTCTCTCTATCACAGTCTCTCTCTATCACAGTCTCTCTCTCTTACACAGTATCTCTCTCTATCACAGTTTCTCAATCACGTCTCTATCACAGTCTCTCTCTGTCTATCACATTCTTTCTCTCTCTATCACAGTCTCTCTCTCTATCACTGTCTCTCTCTATCACAGTCCCGCTGTCTCTCTATCACAGTCTCTCTCTCTATCACAGTCTCTCTCTATCACAGTCTCTCTCTCTTACACAGTATCTCTCTCTATCACAGTCCCGCTGTCTCTCTATCACAGTCTCTCTCTCCCTCTATCACAGCCTCTCTCTCTATCACAGTCTCCCCCTATCACAGTCCCCCCCTCTCTATCACAATCTCTCCCTATCACAGTTTCTCTCTCTCTCTCTATCACAGTCTCTCTATCACAGTCTCTCTCTCTCTATTACAGTCTCTCTCTCTATCACGTTCTTTCTCTCTCTATCACAGTCTCTCTCTTTATCACGGTCTCCCTCTAACACAGTCTCTCTCTCTATCACAGTATCTCTCTCTATCACAGTCTCTCAATCACGTCTCTATTACAGTCTCTCTCTGTCTATCACATTCTTTCTCTCTCTATTACAGTCTCTCCCATTATCACACTCTCTCTCTATCACAGTCTCTCTATCTCTCTATCACAGTCTTTCTATCACAGTCTCTCCCTCTCAGATAATCTATCCCTCTATCACGGTCTCTCCCTCTATGACAGTCTCTCTCTCGATTACAGTCTCTCTCTCTCTATTATAGATGATATATCACAGCCTTTCTCTCTATCACAGTCTCTCTCCCTATCACAGTCTCTCTCTCTATCACAGTCTCTCCCTCTATCACAGCCTCTCTCTCTATCACAGTCTCTCTATCACAGTCTCTCTCTCTCTCTATTACAGATTCTCTCTCTATCATAGTCTCTCTCTCTCCCTCTATCACAGTCTCTCACTCTATCACAGTCTCTCACTCTATCACAGTCTCTCTCTCTATCACAGTCTCTCTCTCTATCACAATCTCTCCCTATCACAATCTCTCTCTCTCTATCACAGTCTCTCTCTATCACAGTCTCTCTCTCTATCACAGTCTCTCTCTCTATCACAGTCTCTCTCTCTCTATCATAGTCTCTCTCTCTATCACAGTCTCTCTCTATCACAGTCTCTCTATCGCTCTATCACAGTCTCTCTATCTCTCTATCACAGTCTCTCTCTCTATCGCAGTCTCTCTCCCTCTAACACAGTCTCCCTCTATCACAGTCTCACTTTATCACATCTCCTCTCTCTATCACAGTCCCTTTCTCTATCACCGTCTCTCTCTCTATCACCGTCCCTCTATCACAGTCTCTCTCTGTCTATCACATTCTTTCTCTCTCTATCACAGTCTCTCTCTCCATCACAGTCTCTCTCTATCACAGTCTCTCTCTCTATCACAGCCTCTCTCTCTATCACAGTCTCTCTCTCTATCACAGTCTCTCTCTCTCTATCACAGTCTCTCTCTCTATCACAGTCACTCTCTATCACAGTGTCTCTCTCTATCACCGTCCCTCTATCACAGTCTCTCTCTCTATCACATTCTTTCTCTCTCTATCACAGTCTCTCTCTCTATCACAGTCTCTCTCTATCACAGTCTCTCCCTCTATCACAGTCTCTCTCTATCACAGTCTCTCTCTCTATCACAGTCTCTCACTCTATCATACCTCTCTCTATCACAGTCTCTCACTCTATCACACCTCTCTCTATCACAGTCTCTCTCTCGATCACAGTCTCTCTCTCTATCACAGTCTCTCTCTCTATCACAGTCTTTCTATCTCTCTATCACAGTCTCTCTCTATCACAGTCTCTCTCTCTATCACAGTCTCTCTCTCTATCACAGTCTCTCACTCTATCACAGTCTTTCTCTCTATCACAGTCTCTCTCTCTATCACAGTCTCTCTCTATCACAGTCACTCTATCTCTCTATCACAGTCTCTCTCTCTATCACAGTCTCTCCCTATCACAGTCTCTCTATCTCTCTATCACAGTCTCTCCCTCTATCACAGTCTCTCTATCTCTCTATCACAGTCTCTCTCTCTATCACAGTCTCTCTGTCTCTCTATCACAGTCTCTCTCTCTATCACAGTCTCTCTCTCTATCACAGTCTCTCACTCTATCACAGTCTCTCTATCTCTCTATCACAGTCTTTCTCTCTATCACAGTCTCTCTCTATCACAATCTCTCTCTCTATCACAGACTCTCTATCTCTCTATCACAGTCTCTCTCTCTATCACAGTCTCTCTCTATCACAGTCTCTCTATATCACAGTCTCTCTATCTCTCTATCACAGTCTCTCCCTCTATCACAGTCTCTCTATCACAGTCTCTCACTCTATCACAGTCTCTCTCTCTATCACAGTCTCTCTCTCTATCATTAGTCTCTCTCTATCACAGCCTCTCTCTCTAACACAGCCTCTCTCTCTATCACAGTCCCTCTCTCTATCACTGTCTCTCTCTATCACAGTCTCTCTCTCTATCACAATCTCTTTCTCTATCACAGTCTCTCTCTCTATCACAGTCTCTCTCTCTATCACAGTCTCTCTCTCTCTATCACAGTCTCTTTCTCTATCACAGTCTCTTTCTCTATCACAGTCTCTCTCTCTATCACAGTCTCTCTCTATCACAATCTCTCTCTCTATCACAGCTCCTCTGTCTATCAAATGTCTCTCCCTATTACAGTTTCTCTCTATCACAATCCTTTTCTAACACAGTCTCTCTCTCTATCACAGTCTCTTTCTCTATCACAATCTCTTTCTCTATCACAGTCTCTCTCTCTATCACAGTCTCTCTCTCTATCACAGTCTCTCTCTCTCTATCACAGTCTCTTTCTCTATCACAGTCTCTCTCTCTATCACAGTCTCTCTCTATCACAATCTCTCTCTCTATCACAGCTCCTCTGTCTATCAAATGTCTCTCCCTATTACAGTTTCTCTCTATCACAATCCTTTTCTAACACAGTCTCTCTCTCTATCACAGTCTCTCTCTCTATCACAATCTCTCCCTATCACAGTCTCTCTCTCTCTATCACAGTCTCTCTTTCTCACACCTCCTCTCTTTATCACAGTCTCTCTCTCTATCACAATCTCTCTCTATCACAGTCTCTCTCTCTGTCTATCAAATTCTTTCTCTCTCTATCACAGTCTCTCTCTCTATCATGGTCTCTCTCTATCACAGTCTCTCTCTGTATCACAATCACTCTCTCTCTCTTTATCACAGTCTCTCTCTCTCTATTAGAGTCTCTCTATCACAGTCTCTCTCTGTATCACAGTCTCTCTCTATCACAATCTCTCTCTATCACAGAGTATCTCTATCACAGTCTCTCTCCCTATATCACAGTCTCTCTTTATCACAGTCTCTGTATCACAGCCTCTCTCTCTATCACAGCCTCTCTCTATCACAGTCGCTCTCCCTCTATCACAGTCTATCTCTCTATTACAGTCTCTCTCTCTATCACAGTCTCTCTATCACAGTCGCTCTCCCTCTATCACAGTCTATCTCTCTATCACAGTCTCTCTCTGTATCACAGTCTCTCTATCACAGTCTCTCTATCACAGTCTCTCTATCACAGTCGCTCTCCCTCTATCACATTCTATCTCTCTATCACAGTCTCTCTCTCTATAACAGTCTCTCTGCCACATTTTCTCTCTCCCACTATCACAGTTTCTCCGTCCCTCTCGCTGTCACAGCTCCTCTGTCTATCACAGTCTCTCTATCACAGTCTCTCTCTCTATCACAGTCTCTCTCTCTATCACAGTCTCTCTATCAGTTTCTCTCTCTTTCAAAGTCTCTCTATCAATCACACCCTGTCTCTCGATCAGTCTCTCTCTATCTCTATTAGAGTCTCTCTCTCTATCACAGTCTCTCTCTGTATCACAGTCTCTCTCTGTCTATCACAGTTTCTCTCTCTCCCTTTCACAGACCCTATATTTCACATTCTCTCTCTTTCAGTCTCTCTAACACTTCTCCTCTCTCTATCACTGTCCCTCTCTCTATCACAGCCTCTCTCTCTATCACAGTCTCTCTATCACATCCTCTCTCTCAATCACAGCCTTTCTCTCTATCACAGTCCCTCTCTCTATCACAATCTCTCTCTCTATAACATCCCCTCTCTCTATCACAGCCTCTCTCTCTATCACAGTCTCTCTCTCTATCACAGCCTCTCTCTCTATCACAGTCTCTCTCTCTATCAGTCTCTCTCTCTATCACAGTCTCTCTCTCTCTCTATCACAGTCTCTCTCTATCATAGTCTATCTCTCTCACAGTCCCTCTCTCTATCACAGCCTCTCTCCCTCTATCACAGTCATTCTCTCTATCACAGCCTCTCTCTCTATCACAGTCTCTCTGTCTCTATCTCAGTCTCTCTCTATCACAGTCTCTCTCTCACTCTATCACAGTCTCTCTCTCTCTCAACCTCTGTCTCTCTGTCTGTCTCCCTCGATCTCTTTCTCCCTTTCTCGCTCTATCTCTCCACCTCTCTGTGTTTCTCTTTCTCCCTCTGTCACAGTTTCTCTTTCCCACTATCACAGTTTCTCCATCCCTCTTGCTATCACAGCTCCTCTGTCTATCACAGTCTCTCTCTCTATCATAGTCTCTCTCCCTCTATCACAGGCTCTCTCTCTCGACAACAGCCTCTCTCTCTCTATCACAGTCTCTCTATCACTGTTCCTCTCTATCAGTCTCTCTCTACCACATCCTCTCTCTCTCTTTCAGTCTCTACTATCACCGTCTCTCTCTATCACAGTCTCTCTCTCTATCACAGTCACTCTCTCTATCACAGTCTCTCTCTCTCAATCACATCTCCTCTCTCTGCCACAGTCTCTCTCTCCCTCTATCGCAGTCTCTCTTTTCCACTATCACAGTCTCACTGTCTCTCTCACTATCACAGCTCCTCTGTCTATCACAGTCTCTCTCTCTATTATAGTCTTTCTCTCTGTCACAGCCTCTCTCTCTACGTCTGCCTCTCTCTCTATCACAGTGTCTCTATCACAGTTCCTCTCTATCACAGTCTCTCTCTCTCTATCACAGACTCTCTCTCTATCACAGTCTCTCTATCTATCTATCACAGCCTGTCTCTCGATCAGTCTCTCTCTCTCTCTCTAATAGAGTCACTCTCTCTATCATAGTCTCTCTCTGTATCACTCTCTCTCTCTATCACAGTCTATCCAACACATCTCCTCTCTCTATCACAGTATTTCTCTATCACAACTCCTCTCTCTATCAGTATCTCTCCCTCTATCACAGCCTCTCTCTATCACAGTTTCTCTCTCTCTCTTTCACAGACTCTCTATTTCACATTCTCTCTCTTTCAGTCTCTCTCTATCACTTCTCCTCTCTCTATCACAGTCCCTCTCTCTGTCAGTCTCTCTCTCTCTATCATAGTCTATCTCTATCACAGTCCCTCTCTCTATCACATTCTCTCTCTCTATCATAGTTTATCTCTATCACATCACCTTTCTCTATCTGAGTCCCTCTCCATCTGAGTCTCTCTCTCTATCACCGTCTCTCTCTTTAACATCTCCTCTCTCCATCACATCCTCTCTCTCTAGCACAGCCTCTCTCTCTATCACAGCCTCTCTCTCTCTCTATCACAGTATCTCTAACTCTCTATCACAGTCTCTCACTTTATCACAGTCTGTTTCTATCACATCTCCCCTCTCTATCACAGCCTCTCTCTCTCTATCACATCCTCTCTCTATATCACAGTCTCTCTCTCTCTATCACAGTCTCTCTCTATCATAGTATCTCTATCTCTCTATCATGGTCTCCCTCTCTATCACAGTCTCTCTCTATCACAGCCTCTCTCTCTATCACAGCCTCTCTCTCTATCACAGCCTCTCTCTTTATTACAGCCTCTCTCTCTATCACAGCCTCTCTATCACAGTCTCTGTCTCACTATCAGTCTCTCTCCCTCTATCACAGTCTCCCTCTCTATCACAGTCTCTCTATCTATCTATCACAGCCTGTCTCTCGATCAGTCTCTCTCTCCATTAGAGTCGCTCTCTCTATAACATCTCCTCTCTCTAACACAGTCTCTCTCTCTATCACAGTCTCTCTCTCTATAACATCTCCTCTCTCTAACACAGTCTCTCTCTCTATCACAGTCTCTCTCTCTATCACAGCCTCTCTCTCTATCACAATCTCTCTCTCTATCAGTCTCTCTCTCTCTATCACAGTCTCTCTCTATCATAGTCTATCTCTCTCACAGTCCCTCTCTCTATCACAGTCTCTCTCTCTATAACATCTCCTCTCTCTAACACAGCCTTTCTCTCTATCACAGTCATTCTCTCTATCACAGCCTCTCTCTGTATCACAGTCTCTCTCTCTCTATCACAGTCTCTCTCTCTCTCTATAACAGTCTCTCTCTCACTATCACAGTCTCTCTATCTCTCTATCACAGTCTCTCTCTCTCTATCACAGTCTCTCTCTCTATCACAGTCTCTCTATCTCTCTGTCGCAGTCTCTCTCTCCCTCTATCACAGTCTCTCCGTCCCTCTCACTATTACAGCTCCTCTGTCAATCACCGTCTCTCTCTCTATCTTAGTCCCTCTCCCCCACTATCACAGACTCTCTCTCTGTCACAGTCTCTCTCTCTACGACAGCCTCTCTCTCTATCAAAGTGTCTCTATCACAGTTCCTCTCTATCACAGTCTCTCTCTATCACTGTCTCTCTCTCTATTACAGATTCTAAATCACAGCCTCTCTATCATTGTTTCTCTCTCTCTCTATCACAGTTTCTCTTATCTGTCTATCACAGTCTCTCTCTCCCACTACCACAGCCTCTCCATCCCTCTCGCTATCACAGCTCTTCTGTCTATCACAGTATCTCTCTCTATCACAGTCTCTCTCTCGACCACAGCCTCTCTCTCTCTACGAAAGCCTCTCTCTCTATCACAGTATCTCTCTCAGAGTTCCTCTCTATCACAGACTCTGTCTCTATCACTGTCTCTCTTTTTCACTGTCTCTCTCTATCACTGTCTCTCTCTACCACAGCCTCTGTCTCTCTTTCAGTCTCTCCCTCTATCAAAGTCTCTCTCCCTATCGCATTCCCACTCTCTCTATTACAGCTTCTATATCACAGCCTCTCTATCACAGTCCTTCTCTCTCTATCACCGTCTCTCTATCACAGTCTCTCTCTCTATCACCGTCTCTCTATCACAGTCTCTCTCTCTCTATCACAGTCTCTCTCTCTATCACAATCTCTCTCTCTCTCAACCTCTGTCTCTCTGTCTGTCTCTCTCGATCTCGTTCCCCCTCTCGTGTTCTGTCTCTCCACCTCTCTGTGTTTCTCTCTCTTCCTCTTTCACAGTCTCTCTCTATCATAGTCTCTCTCTCCCTCTCTCACAGACTCTCTCTGTCACAGTCTCTCTCTCGTCAACAGCCTCTCTCTCTATCACATTCTCTCTATCACAGTCTCTCTCTCTATCACAGTCTCTCTCTCTCTTTCAGTCTCTCTCTCTATCACAGTTTCTCTCTCTATCACAGTCTCTCCCTCTCTCTATTACAGATTCTATATCACAGCCTTTCTATCACAGTCTATCACTCTATCACAGTCTGTCTCAATCACACCTCCTCTCTCTATCACAGACCCTCTCCCTCTATAACAGCCTCTCTCTCTATCACAGTCTCTTTCTTTATCACAGGCTCCCTCTCTATCACAGCCTCTCTCTCTATCAGTGTCTCTCTCTCTATCACAGTCTCTCTCTCTATCACAGTCTGTCTCTATCACATCTCCTCTCTCTGTCTCAGCATCTCTCTCCCTCTATCTCCGTCTCTCTCTCTTTCAGTCTCTCCTCCTTATCACAGTCTCTCTCTCTATCGCAGTCTCTCTCTCTCTATTACAGATTCTATGTCACAGCCTCTCTATCAGTCTCTCTCTCTCTCTATGACAGTCTCTCTCTATCTATCACAGTCTCTCTATCACATTCTCTCTCTCTATGACAGTCTCTCTCTCTCTATCACAGCCTCTCTATCACATTCTCTCTCTCTCTGACACAGTTTCTCTCTCTCTATCACAGTCCCCCTATCATAGTCTCTCTATGTATCTATCACACCCTGTCTCTCGATCAGTCTCTCTCCTTCTCTCTATTAGAGTCTCTCCCTCTATCACAGTCTCTCTCTTTATCACAGACTGTCTATTTCACATTTTCTCTTTTTCACAGTCTATCTCTATCACTTCTCCTCTCTCTATCACAGTCCCTCTCTCTATCACAGTCTCTCTCTCTATCACACTCTCTCTCTCCCTATCACAGTCTCTCTCTATCACATCTCTCTCTATCACAGTTTCTCTCTCTCTCTGTAACACAGACTCTCTATTTCACATTCTCTCTTTTTCACATTCTCTCTCTATCACTTCTCTCTCTATCACAGTGCCTCTCTCTATCACAGTCCCTCTCTCTATCACAGTCCCTCTCTCTATCACAGTCTCTCTCTCCCTATCACAGTCCCTCTCTCTATCACAGTCTCTCTCTCTATCACAGTCTCTCTCTACCACAGCCTCTCCCTCTCTTTCAGTCTCTCCCTCTATCACAATCTCTCTCTCTATCAGTCTCTCTCTATTACAGATTCTATATCACAGCCTCTCTATCACACTTTCTCTCTCACTATTACAGCCTCTCTATCACAGTCTCTCTCTCTCTATCACAGTTTATCTCTCTTTATCACAGTCTCCCTCTCTATCACAGTGTCTCTATCTATCTATCACAGCCTGTCTCTCGATCAATATTTTTCTCTCTCTATTAGAGTCTCTCTCTCTATCACAGTCTCTCTCTGTATCACAGTCTCTCTCTCTCTCTCTTTATCAGTCTCTCTCTCTCTCTATTAGAGTCTCTCTCCCTATCACAGTCTCTCTCTGTATCACAGTCTCTCTCTCTCTCTCTCTCTCTTTGTCAGTCTCTCTCTCTCTCTCTATTAGAGTCTCTCTCCCTATCACAGTCTCTCTCTGTATCAAAGTTTCCCTCTCTCTATTCGAGTCTCTCTATCACCATCTCTCTCTGTATCACAGTCTCTCTCTCTCTGTATCACAATCTTTCTCTCTCTCTATTAGAGTCTCTCTCTCTATCACAGTCTTTCTGTATCACAGTCTCTCTCTCTGTATCAGTCTCTCTCTCTCTCCCTTTTATCGCAGTCTCTCCCTCCCTATCACAGTCTCTCTATCACAGTTTCTCTCTATCACAGTCTCTCTCTCTATCACAGTCTCTCTCTCTATTACAGTCTCTCTTTCACAGTCTCTCTCTCTATTACAGTCTCTCTTTCACAGTCTCTCTCTCTCTATCACAGTCTCTCTATCACAGTCTCTCTCTCTATCACAGTCTCTCTATCACAGTCTCTCTCTCTATCACAGTCTATCTCTATCACATCTCCTCTCTCTATCTGAGTCTCTTTCCCTCTATCACAGTCTCTCTCTCTCTATAACATCTCCTCTCTCTCTATCACAGTCTCTCTCTCTTTATCATAGTCTCTCTCTCTATCACAGCCTCTCTCTCTCTCTATCACAGTCTCTCTCTCTATCACAGCCTCTCTCTATCACAGTCTCTCTCTCTCTCTATCATAGTCTCTCTCTCTCTCTCTATCACAGTCTCTCTCTCTCTATCACAGTCTCTCTCTCTCTATAACATCTCCTCTCTCTCTATCACAGCCTCTCTCCCTCCCTATCACAGTCTCTCTATCACAGTTTCTCTCTATCACAGTCTCTCTCTCTATCACAGTCTCTCTCTCTCTATTACAGTCTCTCTTTCACAGTCTCTCTCTCTCTATAACATCTCTCTCTCTCTATCACAGCCTCTCTCTCTCTCTATCACAGTCTCTCTCTCTATCATAGTTTCTCTCTCCCTCTATCACATACTCTCACTCTGTCACAGTCTCTCTCTCGACAACAGCCTCTCTCTCTATCACAGTGTCTCTCTACCACAGTCTCACTATACCACAGCCTCTCTCTCTATTTCAGTCTCTCCCTCTATCACCATCTCTCTCTGCATCACAGACTCTCTCTCTATGACAGGTTCTATATCACAGCCTCTCTATCACAGTCTCTCTCCCTCTATCACAGTTTCTCTCTCTCTGTCACAGTCTCTCTCCCTCTATCACAGTCTCTCTCTCTATCACAGTCTCTCTCTGCATCACAATCTCTCTCTCTCTCTCTCTATCACAGTCTCACTCTATCACATCTCCTCTCTCTATCACAGTATCTCTCCCCCTATCACAGTCTCTCTCTCTATCACAGTCTCTCTCTCTCTCTTTCACAGACCCTCTATTTCACATTCTCTTTCTTTCACAGTCTCTCTCTATCACTTCTCCTCTATCTATCACAGTCCCTCTCTCTATCACAGTCCCTCTCTCTATCACAGTCCCTCTCTATCACAGTCCCTCTCTCTATCACAGCCTCTCTCTCTCTATCACAGTCTCTCTCTCTATCACAGTCTGTCTCTATCACATCTCCTCTCTCTGTCTCAGCATCTCCCTCCCTCTATCTCCGTCTCTCTCTCCCACTATCACAGTCTCTCCGTCCCTCTCGCTATCTCAGCTCCTCTGTCTATCACAGCCTCTCTCTATCATTGTCTCCCTCTCTCTCTATCACAGTCTCTCTCTGTCACAGTCTCTCTCTCCCTCTATCACAGTCTCTCCGTCCCTCTCACTATCACAGCTCCTCTGTCAATCACAGTCTCTCTCTCTATCTTAGTTCCTCTCTCTCTCTATCACTGTCTCTCTATCACAGTCTCTCTCTATCACAGTCTCTCTCTATCAATGCCTCTCTCTCTCTTTCAGTCTCTCCCCTTATCACAGTCTCTCTCTCTCTATCACAGTCTCTCTATCACATTCTCTCTCTCTATGACAGTCTCTCTCTCTATCACAGCCTCTCTATCACATTCTCTCTCTCTCTGACACAGTTTCTCTCTCTCTATCTCAGTCCCCCTATCACAGTCTCTCTATCTATCACACCCTGTCTCTCGATCAGTCTCTCTCTCTCTCTCTATTAGAGTCTCTCCCTCTATCACAGTCTCTCTCTGCATCACAGACTCTCTATTTCACATTCTCTCTTTTTCACAGTCTCTCTCTATCACAGTCCCTCTCTCTATCACACTCTCTATCACACTCTCTCTATCACACACTCTCTCTCCCTATCACAGTCTCTCTCTATCACAGTTTCTCTCTCTCTCTGTATCACAGACTCTCTATTTCACATTCTCTCTTTTTCACAGCCTCTCTCTCTATCACTTCTCCTCTCTCTATCACAGTCTCTCTCTCTATCACAGTCTCTCTCTCTATCACAGTCTCTCTCTCTATCACAGTCTCTCTCTCTCTCACAGTCTCTCTCTCTATCACTTCTCCTCTCTCTATCACAGTCTCTCTCTCTATCACAGTCCCTCTCTCTATCACAGTCCCTCTCTCTATCACAGTCCCTCTCTCTATCACAGTCACTCTCTCTATCACAGTCCCTCTCTCTATCACAGTCACTCTCTCTATCACAGTCCCTCTCTCTATCACAGTCCCTCTCTCTATCACAGTCTCTCTCTCTATTACAATCTCTCTATCACAGTCTCTCTCTACCACAGCCTCTCCCTCTCTTTCAGTCTCTCCCTCTATCACAATCTCTCTCTATCACAGTCTCTCTCTCTATTACAGATTCTATATCACAGCCTCTCTATCACACTTTCTCTCTCACTGTTACAGCCTCTCTATCACAGTCTCTCTCTCTCTCTATCACAGTTTATCTCTCTCTATCGCAGTCTCTCTCTCTATCACAGTCTCTCTCTCTCTCTATCACAGTTTATCTCTCTCTATCACAGTCTCCCTCTCTATCACAGTCTCCCTCTCTATCACAGTCTCTCTATCTATGTATCCCAGCCTGTCTCTCGATCAGTCTTTCTCTCTCTATTAGAGTCTCTCTCTGTATCACAGTCTCTCTCTCTCTCTCTTTATCAGTCTCTCTCTCTCTCTCTCTATTAGAGTCTCTCTCCCTATCACAGTCTCTCTCTCTCTCTCTCTCTGTATCACAATCTTTCTCTCTCTCTATTAGAGTGTCTCTCTGTATCACAGTCTCTGTCTGTATCACAGTCTCTCTCTCTCTCCCTTTTATCGCAGTCTCTCCCTCCCTATCACAGTCTCTATCTCAGCCTCTCTCTATCACAGTCTCTCTCTCTATCACAGTCTCCCTTTCTCTCAACCTCTGTCTCTCTCTGTCTGTCTCTCTCGATCTCTTTCTCCCTCTCTCGCTTCTGTCTCTCCACCTCTCTGTCTTTCTCTCTCTTCCTCCTGTTCTCTCTCTCTCTGCCATTTTTTGTCTCTCTCTCTTTCTCTTTCTCCCTCCCCGCCTCCCTCCTAGTGGTTCAGCTAATCAGCTGAAATTCCAGAGGGTCACATCCAACAACGACAACCGAGGAAATTTAAATTCAATTCATCAACTCTGCATCTGACAGTGAGTCTCAGTAATGGTGACCATCGATTGTTGTAAAAACCCCTCGGTTCACTAATGCCCTTGAGGGGGTGAAACCTGCCGTCCTTACCTGGTCTGGATTACACGTGACTCCAGACCCACAGCAAGGCAGCTCACCACTACCTCCTCAAGGGGCACTTAAAGATGGGCATTAAATGCCAGCCATGATAGCGATGCCCACGTCACAAGCAGGAATAAAAAATTCTCTGTCACGTTCAGATTTTCCTTCTGTCTCTCCCTTACATCTACCCCACTGTCTACCCTCAGTCTAACCCCTGTCTACCCCAACGTCTACACTCTGTCTACCCCCTGTCTACCCCAACGTCTACACTCTGTCTACCCTCTGTCTACCCCATGTCCACCCCCGTCTACCACACTGTCTACCCTCTGTCTAACCCCTGTCTACCCCAATGTCTAGACTCTGTCTACCCTCTGTCTACCCCAACGTCTACACTCTGTCTACCCTCTGTCTACCCCAACGTCTACACTCTGTCTACCCTCTGTCTAACCCCTGTCTACCCCAATGTCTACACTCTGTCTACCCCCTGTCCACTCCACTGTCTACCCTCTGCCTAACCCCTGTCTACCCCAACGTCGACACTTTGTCTACCCCACTGTCTACACTCTGTCTACCCTCTGTCCACCCCCTGTCTACCCTCTGTCTACCCCCTGTCTAACACCTGCCTACCCTCTGTCTACCCCATGTCCACCCCCTGTCTACCCTCTGTCTACCCCCTGCCTACCCTCTGTCTACCCCATGTCTACCCTCTGTCTACCCCCTGTCCACCCGCTGTCTACCCTCTGTCTACCCCCTGTCTACCCCCTGTCTACCCTCTGTCTACCATCAGTATAACCACTGTTTGATGGGGACAGTGTAGAGGGAGCTTTACTCTGTATCTAACCCCGTGCTGTACCTGCCCTGGGAGTGTATGATGGGGACAGTGTAGAGGGAGCTTTACTCTGTATCTAACCCCGTGCTGTACCTGTCCTGGGAGTGTTTGATGGGGACGGTGTAGAGGGAGCTTTACTCTGTATCTAACCCCGTGCTGTACCTGCCCTGGGAGTGTATGATGGGGACAGTGTAGAGGGAGCTTTACTCTGTATCTAACCCCGTGCTGTACCTGTCCTGGGAGTGTATGATGGGGACAGTGTAGAGGGAGCTTTACTCTGTATCTAACCCCGTGCTGTACCTGCCCTGGGAGTGTATGATGGGGACAGTGTAGAGGGAGCTTTACTCTGTATCTAACCCCGTGCTGTACCTGCCCTGGGAGTGTTTGATGGGGACAGTGTAGAGGGAGCTTTACTCTGTATCTAACCCTGTGCTGTACCTGGCCTGGGAGTGTTTGATGGGGACAGTGTAGAGGGAGCTTTACTCTGTATCTAACCCCGTGCTGTACCTGTCCTGGGAGTGTTTGATGGGGACGGTGTAGAGGGAGCTTTGCTCTGTATCTAACCCCGTGCTGTACCTGCCCTGGGAGTGTTTGATGGGGACAGTGTAGAGGGAGCTTTACTCTGTATCTAACCCCGTGCTCTACCTTCCCTGGGAGTGTTTGATGGGGACAGTGTAGAGGGAGCTTTACTCTGTATCTAACCCCGTGCTGTACCTGCCCTGGGAGTGTATGATGGGGACAGTGTAGAGGGAGGTTTACTCTGTATCTAACCCCGTGCTCTACCTTCCCTGGGAGTGTTTGATGGGGACAGTGTAGAGGGAGCTTTACTCTGTATCTAACCCCGTGCTGTACCTGCCCTGGGAGTGTATGATGGGGACAGTGTAGAGGGAGCTTTACTCTGTATCTAACCCCGTGCTGTACCTGCCCTGGGAGTGTTTGATGGGGACAGTGTAGAGGGAGCTTTACTCTGTATCTAACCCTGTGCTGTACCTGTCCTGGGAGTGTTTGATGGGGACGGTGTAGAGGGAGCTTTACTCTGTATCTAACCCCGTGCTGTACCTGTCCTGGGAGTGTTTGATGGGGACGGTGTAGAGGGAGCTTTACTCTGTATCTAACCCCGTGCTGTACCTGCCCTGGGAGTGTTTGATGGGGACAGTGTAGAGGGAGCTTTACTCTGTATCTAACCCCGTGCTGTACCCGTCCTGGGAGTGTTTGATGGGGACAGTGTAGAGGGAGCTTTACTCTGTATCTAACCCCGTGCTGTACCTGCCCTGGGAGTGTATGATGGGGACAGTGTAGAGGGAGCTTTACTCTGTATCTAACCCCGTGCTGTACCTGCCCTGGGAGTGTTTGATGGGGACAGTGTAGAGGGAGCTTTACTCTGTATCTAACCCTGTGCTGTACCTGCCCTGGGAGTGTTTGATGGGGACAGTGTAGAGGGAGCTTTACTCTGTATCTAACCCCGTGCTGTACCTGTCCTGGGAGTGTTTGATGGGGACGGTGTAGAGGGAGCTTTACTCTGTATCTAACCCTGTGCTGTACCTGGCCTGGGAGTGTTTGATGGGGACAGTGTAGAGGGAGCTTTACTCTGTATCTAACCCCGTGCTGTACCTGTCCTGGGAGTGTTTGATGGGGACGGTGTAGAGGGAGCTTTGCTCTGTATCTAACCCCGTGCTGTACCTGCCCTGGGAGTGTTTGATGGGGACAGTGTAGAGGGAGCTTTACTCTGTATCTAACCCCGTGCTCTACCTTCCCTGGGAGTGTTTGATGGGGACAGTGTAGAGGGAGCTTTACTCTGTATCTAACCCCGTGCTGTACCTGCCCTGGGAGTGTATGATGGGGACAGTGTAGAGGGAGCTTTACTCTGTATCTAACCCCGTGCTGTACCTGTCCTGGGAGTGTATGATGGGGACAGTGTAGAGGGAGCTTTACTCTGTATCTAACCCCGTGCTGTACCTGCCCTGGGAGTGTTTGATGGGGACAGTGTAGAGGGAGCTTTACTCTGTATCTAACCCTGTGCTGTACCTGTCCTGGGAGTGTTTGATGGGGACGGTGTAGAGGGAGCTTTACTCTGTATCTAACCCCGTGCTGTACCTGTCCTGGGAGTGTTTGATGGGGACGGTGTAGAGGGAGCTTTACTCTGTATCTAACCCCGTGCTGTACCTGCCCTGGGAGTGTTTGATGGGGACAGTGTAGAGGGAGCTTTACTCTGTATCTAACCCTGTGCTGTACCCGTCCTGGGAGTGTTTGATGGGGACAGTGTAGAGGGAGCTTTACTCTGTA
>NW_027596697.1:150000-180742 GCF_964194155.1 Cetorhinus maximus
TGTAGTGGCTGGAAGAGGTTACAGAGATAAGGGAGGGTTGTAGGGGCTGGAGGATGTGACAGAGATAGGGAGGGTTGTGTGGGCTGGAGGAGGTTACAGAGATAGGGAGGGTTGTAGGGGCTGGAGGATGTGACAGAGATAGGGAGGGTTGTAAGGGGCTGGAGGAAGTTACAGAGATAGGGAGGGTTGTAGGGGCTGGAGGAGGTTACAGAGATAGGGAGGGTTGTAGGGGCTGGAGGAGGTTACAGAGATAGTGAAGGTTGAGGGGCTGGAGGAGGTTACAGAGATAGGGAGGTTTGAGGGGCTGGAGGGTGTTACAGAGATAGGGAGGGTTGTAGGGGCTGGAGGAGGTTACAGAGATAGGGAGGTTTGAGGGGCTGGAGGATGTTACAGAGATAGGGAGGTTTGAGGGGCTGGAGGAGGTGACAGAGATAGGGAGGGTTGTAGGGGGCTGGAGGAGGTTACAGAGATAGGGAGGTTTGAGGGGCTGGAGGAGGTTACAGAGATAGGGAGGGTTGTAGGGGCTGGAGGAGGTTACAGAGATAGGGAGGGTTGTAGGGGCTGGAGGAGGTTACAGAGATAGGGAGGACTGTAGGGGCAGGGGGAGGTTACAGAGATAAGGGAGGGTTGTACGGGCTGGAGGATGTGACAGAGATAAGGAGGGTTGTAGGGGCTGGAGGAAGTTACAGAGATAGGGAGGGTTGTAGGGGCTGGAGGAAGTTACAGAGATAGGGAGGGTTGTAGTGGCTGGAAGAGGTTACAGAGATAAGGGAGGGTTGTAGGGGCTGGAGGATGTGACAGAGATAGGGAGGGTTGTGTGGGCTGGAGGAGGTTACAGAGATAGGGAGGGTTGTAGGGGCTGGAGGATGTGACAGAGATAGGGAGGGTTGTAAGGGGCTGGAGGAAGTTACAGAGATAGGGAGGGTTGTAGGGGCTGGAGGAGGTTACAGAGATAGGGAGGGTTGTAGGGGCTGGAGGAGGTTACAGAGATAGTGAAGGTTGAGGGGCTGGAGGAGGTTACAGAGATAGGGAGGTTTGAGGGGCTGGAGGGTGTTACAGAGATAGGGAGGGTTGTAGGGGCTGGAGGAGGTTACAGAGATAGGGAGGTTTGAGGGGCTGGAGGATGTTACAGAGATAGGGAGGGTTTGGGGGGCTGGAGGAGGTTACAGAGATAGGGAGGCTTGAGGGGCTGGAGGATGTTACAGAGATAGGGAGGTTTGAGGGGCTGGAGGAGGTGACAGAGATAGGGAGGGTTGTAGGGGGCTGGAGGAGGTTACAGAGATAGGGAGGTTTGAGGGGCTGGAGGAGGTTACAGAGATAGGGAGGGTTGTAGGGGCTGGAGGAGGTTACAGAGATAGGGAGGGTTGTAGGGGCTGGAGGAGGTTACAGAGATAGGGAGGACTGTAGGGGCAGGGGGAGGTTACAGAGATAAGGGAGGGTTGTACGGGCTGGAGGATGTGACAGAGATAAGGAGGGTTGTAGGGGCTGGAGGAAGTTACAGAGATAGGGAGGGTTGTAGTGGCTGGAGGATGTGACAGAGATAGGGAGGGTTGTAGGGGCTGGAGGAAGTTACAGAGATAGGGAGGGTTGTAGGGGCTGGAGGATGTGACAGAGATAGGGAGGGTTGTGTGGGCTGGAGGAGGTTACAGAGATAGGGAGGACTGTAGGGGCAGGGGGAGGTTACAGAGATAAGGGAGGGTTGTAGGGGCTGGAGGAAGTTACAGAGATAGGGAGGGTTGTAGGGGCTGGAGGATGTGACAGAGATAGGGAGGGTTGTGTGGGCTGGAGGAGGTTACAGAGATAGGGAGGGTTGTAGGGGCTGGAGGAGGTTACAGAGATAGGGAGGTTTGAGGGGCTGGAGGAGGTTACAGAGATAGGGAGGTTTGAGGGGCTGGAGGACGTTACAGAGATAGGGAGGGTTGTATGGGCTGGAGGAGGTTACAGAGATAGGGAGGGTTGTAGGGGCTGGAGGAGGTTACAGAGATAGGGAGGGTTATAGGGGTTGGAGGAGGTTACAGAGATAGGGAGGGTTGAGGGGCTGGAGGATGTTACAGAGATAGGGAGGGTTGAGGGGCTGGAGGATGTTACAGAGATAGGGAGGGTTGTAGGGGCTGGAGGAGGTTACAGAGATAGGGAGGGTTGTAGTGGCTGGAGGAGGTTACAGAGATAGGGAGGATTGTAGGGGCTGGAGGAGGTTACAGAGATAGGGAGGGTTGTAGGGGCTGGAGGAGGTTACAGAGATAGGGAGGTTTGAGGGGCTGGAGGTTGTTACAGAGATAGGGAGGGTTGAGGGGCTGGAGGAGGTTACAGAGATAGGGAGGAGTTGGAATGTGGAGGCGATTTGAATTTTAATGGTTGTGAATTTTAAAATTGAGGCCTGTCTGGATCTGGAGCCAACATAGGTCAGCGTTTGAGGGAGGTGATGGGTGGATGGGACTTGGTGTGCGTTAGGATTTGGGACAGTTGCTTTGGATGAGACTTACGATTATATATTGAGGAGATTAAACTTCGTGTGATTCATTTTTTACTTTTTTATTCATTCACGGGGATTTGGGCTTCCCTGGCCGGGCCCAGCATTTATTGCCCATCCCTAATTGCCCCCTTGAGAAGGTGGTGGGTGAGCTGCCTTCTTGAGCCGCTGCAGTCCCATGTGGTGTAGGTACACCCACAGCGCTGTTAGGGAGGGAGTTCCAGGATTGTGACCCGGCGACAGTGAAGGAACGGCCAATATATTTCCAAGTCGGGATGGTGAGTGGCTCGGAGGGGAACTTCCAGGTGGTGGGTGTTCCCCATGTGTCTGCTGCCCTTGTCCTTCTAGATGGTAGTGGTCGTGGGTTTGGAAGGTGCTGTCGAAGGAGCCTTGGTGAGTTGCTGCAGTGCATCTTGTAGATGGTACACACACTGCTGCTACTGTGCGTCGGTGGTGGAGGGAGTGAATGTTTGTGGATGGGGTGCCGATCAAGCGGGGCTGCTTTGTCCTGGATGGTGTTGAGCTTCTTGAGTGTTGTGGGAACTGCACTCATCCAGGCAAGTGGGGAGTATCCCATCACACTCCTGACTTGTGCCTTGTAGATGGTGGACAGGCTTTGGGGAGTCAGGAGGTGAGTGACTCTCCCCAGGATTCCCAGCCTCTGAAGTTCAGAGTGCGGTTAGTATAGGATACGGGATCCTGGGCTTTATTAATAGGTGCATAGAGTACAAGAGCAGGGAGGTTATGTTAAACGTGTATAAAACACTGGTTCAGCCTCAACTGGAGTATTGTGTCCCGTTCTGGGCTCCGCACTTTAGGAAGGATGTGAAGGCTTTGGAGAGAGAGAGTGCGGGAAAGATTGACGAGAATGGTTCCAGGGATGAGGAACTTCAGTGACGTGGAGAGATCGGAGAAGCCGGGACTGTTCTCCTCGGAGAAGAGAAGGTCAAATGATCAGAAGGTTCTGGATTCCCAAGAAAAAGTGTTTTGCTTTTGGACAGGTGGAGGAGTGAGACAGAGAGAGGTGGTGTGGAGCAGTCTGAGAAAGTATTAGCAGGATTAGGGTTAGATTCTCTCCTTGAATGTGGAGAGACATCAAGATGTGAGACTGGGGATCAGCTCAGACAAAGGGATGAGCTTTGTGTGCGCTGGGAGGAGACGGATGCAGACACCCAGCATATTGTTCAACAGTCTCATTAGACAGAGCTTAGAGAGGATAAACTCTCGGGGGCCCCGCACTGAGAGACGTTGCGTAGAGTCAATCCCTAACTACAGTCCGAAAGCGAGGGTGATGGGATGTCAGCAGAAGGCAGAGAGAGCGAGAGGGAGAGAGAGAGAGAGGGAGAGAGAGAGAGAGAGAGAGAGAGAGAGAAACAGAGCACCACAGTGAGAGTCAGCGTGTGTGTGGGACCCGTACCCCAGTGAGAGTCAGTGTGTGTGTGTGGGACCTGTACCCCAGTGAGAGTCAGTGTGTGTGTGGGACCCGTACCCCAGTGAGAGTCGGTGTGTGTGTGGGACCCGTACCCCAGTGAGAGTCCGTGTGTGTGTGTGGGACCCGTACCCCAGTGAGGGTCAGTGTGTGTGTGGGACCCGTACCCCAGTGAGAGTCCGTGTGTGTGTGTGTGGGACCCGTACCCCAGTGAGAGTCAGTGTGTGTGGGACCCGTACCCCAGTGAGAGTCCGTGTGTGTGGGACCCGTACCCCAGTGAGAGTCCGTGTGTGTGTGTGGGACCCGTACCCCAGTGAGAGTCAGTGTGTGTGTGGGACCCGTACCCCAGTGAGAGTCCGTGTGTGTGTGTGGGACCCGTACCCCAGTGAGAGTCAGTGTGTGTTTGGGACCCGTACCCCAGTGAGAGTCGGCGTGTGTGTGTGTGGGACCCGTACCCCAGTGAGAGTCAGTGTGTGTGTGTGGGACCCGTACCCCAGTGAGAGTCAGTGTGTGTGTCTGGGACCCGTACCCCAGTGAGAGTCGGTGTGTGTGTCTGGGACCCGTACCCCAGTGAGAGTCGGTGTGTGTGTGGGACCCGTACCCCAGTGAGAGTCAGTGTGTGTGTGTGGGACCCGTACCCCAGTGAGAGTCAGTGTGTGTGTGTGGGACCCGTACCCCAGTGAGAGTCAATGTGTGTGTGGGACCCGTACCCCAGTGAGAGTCAGTGTGTGTGTGGGACCCGTACCCCAGTGAGAGTCAGTGTGTGTGTGGGACCCGTACCCCAGTGAGAGTCAGTGTGTGTGTGGGACCCGTACCCCAGTGAGAGTCAGTGTGTGTGGAACCCGTACCCCAGTGAGAGTCAGTGTGTGTGTGGGACCCGTACCCCAGTGATAGTCAGTGTGTGTGTGTGGGACCCGTACCCCAGTGAGAGTCAGTGTGTGTGTGTGTGGGACCCGTACCCCAGTGAGAGTCAGTGTGTGTGTGTGGGACCCGTACCCCAGTGATAGTCAATGTGTGTGTGGGACCCGTACCCCAGTGAGAGTCAGTGTGTGTGTGGGACCCGTACCCCAGTGATAGTCAGTGTGTGTGTGGGACCCGTACCCCAGTGAGAGTCAGTGTGTGTGTGGGACCCGTACCCCAGTGAGAGTCAGTGTGTGTGGAACCCGTACCCCAGTGATAGTCAGTGTGTGTGTGTGGGACCCGTACCCCAGTGAGAGTCAGTGTGTGTGTGTGGGACCCGTACCCCAGTGAGAGTCAGTGTGTGTGTGTGGGACCCGTACCCCAGTGAGAGTCAGTGTGTGTGGAACCCGTACCCCAGTGAGAGTCAGTGTGTGTGTGGGACCCGTACCCCAGTGAGAGTCAGTGTGTGTGTGTGGGACCCGTACCCCAGTGATAGTCAGTGTGTGTGTGGGACCCGTACCCCAGTGAGAGTCAGTGTGTGTGGAACCCGTACCCCAGTGAGAGTCAGTGTGTGTGTGGGACCCGTACCCCAGTGAGAGTCAGTGTGTGTGTGTGGGACCCGTACTCCAGTGAGAGTCAGTGTGTGTGTGGGACCCGTACCCCAGTGAGAGTCAGTGTGTGTGTCTGGGACCCGTACCCCAGTGAGAGTCGGTGTGTGTGTGGGACCCGTACCCCAGTGAGAGTCAGTGTGTGTGTGTGCGACCCGTACCCCAGTGAGAGTCAGTGTGTGTGTGTGGGACCCGTACCCCAGTGAGAGTCAATGTGTGTGTGGGACCCGTACCCCAGTGAGAGTCAGTGTGTGTGTGGGACCCGTACCCCAGTGAGAGTCAGTGTGTGTGTGGGACCCGTACCCCAGTGAGAGTCAGTGTGTGTGTGGGACCCGTACCCCAGTGAGAGTCAGTGTGTGTGGAACCCGTACCCCAGTGAGAGTCAGTGTGTGTGTGGGACCCGTACCCCAGTGATAGTCAGTGTGTGTGTGTGGGACCCGTACCCCAGTGAGAGTCAGTGTGTGTGTGTGTGGGACCCGTACCCCAGTGAGAGTCAGTGTGTGTGTGTGGGACCCGTACCCCAGTGATAGTCAATGTGTGTGTGGGACCCGTACCCCAGTGAGAGTCAGTGTGTGTGTGGGACCCGTACCCCAGTGATAGTCAGTGTGTGTGTGGGACCCGTACCCCAGTGAGAGTCAGTGTGTGTGTGGGACCCGTACCCCAGTGAGAGTCAGTGTGTGTGGAACCCGTACCCCAGTGATAGTCAGTGTGTGTGTGTGGGACCCGTACCCCAGTGAGAGTCAGTGTGTGTGTGTGGGACCCGTACCCCAGTGAGAGTCAGTGTGTGTGTGTGGGACCCGTACCCCAGTGAGAGTCAGTGTGTGTGGAACCCGTACCCCAGTGAGAGTCAGTGTGTGTGTGGGACCCGTACCCCAGTGAGAGTCAGTGTGTGTGTGTGGGACCCGTACCCCAGTGATAGTCAGTGTGTGTGTGGGACCCGTACCCCAGTGAGAGTCAGTGTGTGTGGAACCCGTACCCCAGTGAGAGTCAGTGTGTGTGTGGGACCCGTACCCCAGTGAGAGTCAGTGTGTGTGTGTGGGACCCGTACTCCAGTGAGAGTCAGTGTGTGTGTGGGACCCGTACCCCAGTGAGAGTCAGTGTGTGTAGGACCCGTACCCCAGTGAGAGTCAGTGTGTGTGTGTGTGGGACCCGTACCCCAGTGAGAGTCAGTGTGTGTGTGGGACCCGTACCCCAGTGAGAGTCAGTGTGTGTGTGGGACCCGTACCCCAGTGAGAGTCAGTGTGTGTGTGTGGGACCCGTACCCCAGTGAGAGTCAGTGTGTGTGTGTGGGACCCGTACCCCAGTGAGAGTCAGTGTGTGTGTGTGGGACCCGTACCCCAGTGAGAGTCAGTGTGTGTGTGGGACCCGTACCCCAGTGAGAGTCAGTGTGTGTGTGGGACCCGTACCCCAGTGAGAGTCAGTGTGTGTGTGTGGGACCCGTACCCCAGTGATAGTCAGTGTGTGTGTGGGACCCGTACCCCAGTGAGAGTCAGTGTGTGTGTGGGACCCGTACCCCAGTGATAGTCAGTGTGTGTGTGGGACCCGTACCCCAGTGAGAGTCAGTGTGTGTGTGGGACCCGTACCCCAGTGAGAGTCAGTGTGTGTGGAACCCGTACCCCAGTGAGAGTCAGTGTGTGTGTGGGACCCGTACCCCAGTGAGAGTCAGTGTGTGTGTGTGTGGGACCCGTACCCCAGTGATAGTCAGTGTGTGTGTGGGACCCGTACCCCAGTGAGAGTCGGTGTGTGTGTGGGACCCGTACCCCAGTGATAGTCAGTGTGTGTAGGACCCGTACCCCAGTGAGAGTCCGTGTGTGTGGTGAGGTAGGGAGAGAGGGAGGGGAGCGCGGGTTTTGCTGACAGTGTGAGAGAGGTTAATGGTTCTGGCCGTGTGGACCCAGTCTCTTGCCAGCAACATTGATGATCCCTGTGCCAGGCTGTGTGGTTGGCACGGCCTGTCGTGGTTGAGTCAGTGGGCGGTGAGTCAGTGGGCTGGAATGTCCTCCCAGTGAAGTATGTGCCCACCACAAAGAGACAGCCTGGGCTGAAGAGGAAGGGAATGTGAGACAGGTTTCTTTATCTACTATCTCTGTTCGCTGATCAGGATGGCAGAATGTGGGGTTGAGTCACGTTGGCTGCAGTTTTGAGCAAGTCACTGCGCTGAATCAGCACTGACCCCTCACCTCCCTCTCCTCATCTCCCATGTGCGGCTCCTCTCTCCCCATTTCTCTCTCTCTCTCTCTCTCTCTTTCACTCTCCTGCTCTGAATGTCTCTCTTTCTCTCTCTTGTTCCATCTCTCGTTCTCTCTCTACACCACACTTTTTGAGTCCCTGTCTCCCCTTCCCTCTGTCTCTCAATCTTTGTCTCTTTCTCTCTCTCTCTCTCTACCTGTTTCTCTCTGTCTCGCTGTCTCTTTCTTTTATTCTCTATCTGTCCCTTCCTCCTTCTCTCTCTCTCTCTCTCTCTCTCTCTCAGTCTAATACTCTTTTTTTCTTGTTCTCTCTCTCTCTGTCTCCCTCTCTGTCTGTTTCTTTCTCTCACTCTCTGTCTCTCTCCCTCTCACTCTCTATCTCTCTCTCTCTGTCTCCCTCTTATTGTCTCTCTCTCTGTCTCTTTCTCTCTCTGTCTCTCGCTCCCTCTGTCCCTCTCACTCTTTGTCTCTCTCTCTGTCTCTCGCTCCCTCTGTCCCTCTCTCCCTCTCACTCTCTGTCTTTCCCTGTCTGTCTCTCTCTGTCTGTCTCTTTCTCTCTCTGTCTCTGTCTCTCTCTTTGTCCCTGTTTCTTTCTCTCACTCTGTCTCTCTCCCTCAGTCTCTCTCTCTGTCTCTCTCTCTGTCTCTCGCTCCCTCTATCCCTCTCACTCTCTATCTTTCCCTCTCTGTCTGTCTCTTTCTCTCTCTCTCTGTCTCTCTCTCTGTTTCTCTCTCTGTCTCTGTCTCTCTGTCTCTGTCTCTGTTTCTCTCTCTCTGTCTCTGTCTCTCTGTCTCTGTCTCTGTTTCTCTCTCTGTCTCTGTCTCTCTGTCTCTGTCTCTGTTTCTCTCTCTCTGTCTCTGTCTCTCTGTCTCTGTCTCTGTCTCTCTCTCTCTCTTTGTCCCTGCTTCTTTCTCCCCGTCTCTCCCTCTCTTCCCAATGACAGCGGTGGTGCCGAGGAAGAACCTGCCCATCTCTGATCATTCAGCCCATCCTGCTGTGCTATTCCCTACACCCCCGCTCCCCCCACCAATTCGCCCACTCTCCACTGCGCTAACCTACATCCTCAGGAAAGGAGGGTTGTGCTCGGAGATGTGCTTCTGTGTTCCAATCATTTAAAGGGCTGGAGGCAATTACTCCAACTTGCCATGTAGGCCCAGACAGTGACTCTCTGTCCCTGTACGCACTCCACCCACACCTCTGTCTGCCCACCCCCATGGCCTCCCCTCCACCCTACCAGGCCCAAGCTGTCCCCTCCCTTCAGCACCATTCACAACTCCTCAGATACTGAAGCAGTCCCATGTCCAAATGCAGGAAGACCTGGACAATATCCAGGTTTGGGCTGACAAGTGGCAAGTAACATTCACGTCACACAAGTGCCTGGTAATGACCATCTCCAACAAGAGAGAATCCAACCATTGCCCCTTTGTGTTCAATGGCATTACCATCACTGAATCCCCCACTGTCAACATCCTGGGGGTTACCAATGACCAGAAACTGAACTGGACCAGCCATATAAATACTGTGGCTACAAGAGCAGGTCAGAGGCTGGGAATCCTGCGGAGAGTAACTCACCTCCTGACTCCCCAAAGCCTGTCCACCATCTACAAGGCACAAGTCAGGAGTGTGATGGGATACTCCCCACTTGCCTGGATGAGTGCAGCTCCCACAACACTCAATAAGCTCAACACCATCCAGGACAAAGCAGCCCCGCTTGATGGGCACCACATCCACAAACATTCACTCCCTCCACCACCGACGCACAGTAGCAGCAGTGTGTGTACCATCTACAAGATGCACTGCAGCAACTCACCAAGGCTCCTTCGACAGCACCTTCCAAACCCACGACCTCTACCATCTAGAAGGACAAGGACAGCAGACACATGGGGAACATGTTCCCCTCCGAGCCACTCACCATCCCGACTTGGAAATATATCGGCCGTTCCTTCACTGTCACTGGGTCAAAATCCTGGAACACCCTCCCTAACAGCGCTGTGGGTGTACCTACACCACATGGGGACTGCAGCGGCTCAAGAAGGCAGCTCACCACCCATCACCTTCTCAAGGGGGCAATTCGGGATGGGGCAATAAATGCTGGGCCCCGGCCAGCGAAGCCCACGTCCCCGTGAATGAATAAAATAAAGAATCCCGAGGTCAGGATTGACAGGCTCGGTCTGGATTCCCTCGAGTGTCGAAGATGAGGGGGGTTGATCCAGTCGAGGGGGTTGAAGGTGGTTAAAGGGTTCGATGGGGGTCGATAGAGAGAAACTGTTTCCTCTGGGGTTGGGGGTGGGGTTGGGGTTGGTGGGGGTGGGGTTGGGGGTGGTGGGGGAGGGGGGAGTAGGGGGGAGGGAAGGCCAGCATTTATTACCCACCCCTAATTGCCTCTTGAACTGAATGGCCTCGCTCGGCCATTTCAGAGGGGCAGTTAACAGTCGACCACGTGGCTGTGGGGTCTGGAGTCACACGTAGGCCAGACCGGGTAAGGAGGGCCGATTTCCCTTTCCCCTCTCCCCCAAAGGGGACGTCAGTGAGCCAGACGGGGATTTTAACGACAGTCGGTGATGGTTTCGTGGTCACCGTTACTGGGACTGGCTTTCGTGTCCCAGGTTTGTTGATGGAAATGAGATTTGAGTGTGGCCAAGAAAGGGGACAGGTCAGAGCTTCTCGTCTTGCGCTCAAGAGGACACTCGCAGGAATACCGGCGTAAAGGCGGGAAACAACAATTTGTACTGCACGGAAAGAGAATGCCGATTATTTGGCGAGTGGGCTCTGATTGGTAGAGGCGTTGCCCTGAGGAATGAGTCAGGGAATGGCTGTCACTTGTTTGGTTTGGCTGCAACAGGCACAACGTGTCTACATGTCCTTTCTGTCTGCAAAGAACAGGGCCCCGTGGATTAATATGTGATTAAATTTCCTCCAGCTGCCACCTTGGGGTTTGAACTCACATCCTCAGAGTGTTAGCCGCTGAATTTCTGGTCCATTAACTTGACCACGAGGCCGGCATCTCCCCGGAATTGTTAAGGCGCCGATCAGCCATCGTCCCATTGAATGGCGAAACAGGCTGGAATGGGCTGAATGGCCTCCACCCGTTCCTGTGTAACTGGCTCGAGAAAGGGCTGAATGGCCTCCTCCTGTTCCTGTGTAACTGGCTCGAGAAAGGGCTGAATGGCCTCCTCCTGTTCTCTGTAACAGGCTCGAGGAGGGGGGGCTGAATGGGGCCTCCTCCTGTTCCTGTGTAACAGGCTCGAGGAGGGGGGCTGAATGGGGCCTCCCGATGTGGGGGTCTGGCAGGAGCGCAGCAGTAACACAGACACTGAGTCGGGAGATCAGAAAGACCCCATGGCACCATGAGGTCTGGATACTGCGAAATGCTAACAACTCTGCAATCGAACACGACCCTGTCTCATTCCTTCGCGGTGAAGCAACAGCTTAGAATTCAGATCTTGTCCTCTAGAAGGATTCTTTATATCTGGGAGATTTTCCAACAGTGGGGGACACAAACACTCCCAGGACAGGTACAGCACGGGGTTAGATACAGAGTAAAGCTCCCTCTACACCGTCCCCATCAAACACTCCCAGGACAGGTACAGCACGGGGTTAGGTACAGAGTAAAGCTCCCTCTACACCGTCCCCATCAAACACTCCCAGGACAGGTACAGCACGGGGTTAGATACAGAGTAAAGCTCCCTCTACACTGTCCCCATCAAACACTCCCAGGACAGGTACAGCACGGGGTTAGATACAGAGTAAAGCTCCCTCTACACCGTCCCCATCAAACACTCCCAGGACAGGTACAGCACGGGGTTAGATACAGAGTAAAGCTCCCTCTACACTGTCCCCATCAAACACTCCCAGGACAGGTACAGGTCCTCCTTGTCCTCACTTATCACCCCACCAGCCTCCGCATTCAAAGGATCATCCTCCGCCATTTCCTCCAACTCCAGCATGATGCCACCACCAAACACATCTTCCCTTCACCCCCCAGGCGGCATTCCGCAGGGATCCTTCCCTCCGGGACACCCTGGTCCACTCCTCCATCACCCCCTACAGCTCAACCCCCTCCCACGGCACCTACCCATGCAACCGCAGAAGGTGCAACACCTGCCCCTTTACCTCCCCCCTCCTCACCGTCCAATGGCCCAAACACTCCTTTCAAGTGAAGCAGCATTTCACTTGCATTTCCCTCAATTTAGTCTACTGCATTCGCTGCTCCCAATGCGGTTTCCTCTACATTGGAGAGACCAAACGCAGACTGGGTGACCGCTTTGCAGAACACCTTCGGTCTGTCCGCAAGCATCACCCAGACCTCCCTGTCGCTTCCCATTTTAACACTCCACCCTGCTCTCTTGCCCACATGTCCGTCCTTGGCCTGCTGCATTGTTCCAGTGAAGCCCAACGCAAACTGGAGGAACAGCACCTCATCTTCCGACTGGGCACTTTAAAGCCTTCCGGACTCGATATAAGAGCATAAAGAATCAGAGCAGGAGTAGGCCATTCAGCCCTTCGAACCTGTTCTCCCATACAATCAGACTGTGACTGATCTACTTCAACACTATTTCCCTGCGCTATCCCTGTATCCCTTGGTGTTTTTAATATGTAGCAATCTATCGATCTTCATTTTGAACATACTCAATGACTGAGCCTCTGGGGCAGAGAATTCCAAAGGTTCACCACCCTCTGAGTGAAGAAATTCCTCCTCATCTCAGTCCTCCAGGGCCTGCCCCTTACCCTGAGTCTGTGCCCCCTGGTTCCAGACCCCACCCAAGCCAGCGGGAACATCCTTCCTGCATCTACCCTGTTGAGCCCTGGAAGAATTTTGTACACTTCAATGAGATCACCTCTCACTCCCCTAAACTCCAGAGAATGAAGGCCCGATCTATTTAATCTCTCCTCGTACGACAATCCTGCCATCCCAGGAATCAGTCTGGTGAACTTTTGCTGCACTCCCTCAATAGCAAGTGACCCTTTCTTAGGTAAGGAGACCAAAACTGCACACAGTACACCAGGTGTGGTCTCACCAAGGTCCTGTACAGCTGCAGTAAGACATCCTTGCTCCTGTACTCAAGTCCTCTCGCAATGAAGACCAACATACCATTTACCTTCTTAACTGCTTGCTGCACCTGTATACTTGCTTTCAGTGGCTCATGAACAGGAACAGAGTAGAAGAGTAAGAGGCGACTCGATAGAAGCCTTTAAGATCCTGAGGAGTCTTGACAGGGGTGGACGTGAAGAGGATGTTTCCTCTTGTGGGAGAATCTAGTACTAGGGGTCAGAATCACAGAATCACACAGTGCAGAAGAGGCCCTTCGGCCCATTGAGTCTGCACCGACACGTGAGAAACACCTGACCTCCCTACCTAACCCCATTTACCAGCACTTGGCCCCATAGCCTTGAATGTTATGACGTGCCAAGTGCTCATCCAGGTACTTTTTAAAGGATGTGAGGCTAACCCACCTCCACCACCCTCCCAGGCAGCGCATTCCAGACCCTCACCACCCTCTGGGTAAAAAAAGTTTTTCCTCACATCCCCCCCCCTTAAACCTCCTGCCCCTCACCTTGAACTTATGCCCCCTCGTGACTGACCCTTCAACTAAAGGGGAACAGCTTCTCCCTATCCACCCTGTCCATAGCCCCTCATAATCTTGTACACCTCGATCAGGTCGCCCCTCAGTCTTCTCTGCTCCAACCAAAACAATCCAAGTCTATCCAACCCTCTCTTCACAACTGAAACGTTTCATCCCAGGCAACATCCTGGTGAATCTCCTCTGCACCCCCTCCAGTGCAATCACATCCTGCACTGTTTAAAGATGAGGGGTCGCCCATTGCAGACTCGATGGGCCGAATGGCCTAATTTCTGCTCCTATGTCTTATGGTCTATTTAAGACAGAGAGGAGGAGAAATTTTGTCTTTCAGAGGGTAGGCGAGTCTTTGGAACTCTCTTCCCCGAAAGGCGGTGGGGACAGAGCCTTTGAATATTCTTAAGGCCGAGCGGGATAGATTCTGGATGAACAAGGGGGTGAAAGGTTATCGGGGGGGGGGTGGGCGGGAATGTGGGGCTGAGGTTACAATCAGGTCAGTCGCGATCTTATTGAGCGGGGGGGGCAGGGCTCGAGTGGGCCTACTCCTGCTCCCAATTCGTGTGGTCGTATAAGTCCATAAGACCATAAGACATAGGAGCAGAAATTCGGCCATTCGGCCCATCGAGTCTGCTCCGCCATTCAATCATGGCTGATAAGTTTCTCAACCCCCATTCTCCCGCCTTCTCCCCGTAACCTTTGACCCCCCTTACCAATCAAGAACCTATCTATCTCGGTCTTAAATACACTCAATGGCCTGGCCTCCACAGCCTCTTCTGTGGCAATGAATTCCATAGATTCACCACTCTCTGGCTAAAGAAGTTTCTCCTCATCTCTGTTCTAAAACCCTTTACTCTGAGGCTGTGCCCCTCGGGTCCTAGTCTCTCCTACTCATGGAAACATCTTCCCCCACGTCCCACTCTATCCAGGCCTTTCAGTATTCTGTAAGTTTCAATCAGATCCCCCCACCCCTCATCCTTCTAAACTCCATCGAGTATAGACCCAGAGTCCTCAAACGTTCCTCCCTTTGGGCATCAACGTTTCCTGGCCTCTCACCACAGGAGAAATGTTCTGCCTTCCTGTTTCCCCTACTTTAGTGGGTAAGGTGTCCAGTTTCTCTCTCTCTCTCCCCAGAGCACGAGAGGCCGGCCGTGTTTTTCTGGCATTTTCTGTTTTTAATTTCGGCTAAAAATCGAGCTGATTTTTCTGTTTGTCCAGTGCCCGCCCGTGACATCTCTTCCCTATCGGATAGAGCTGTCCTTCGTTCCTCCATTAACACTCACTCCGGGCCTAATGCTTTGTCCCGTTGCCATTTTTAAAAACATCCGTTCGTGGGATGTGGGCGTCGCTGGCTGGGCCCACCATTTACTGCCCGTCCCTAATTGTCCCCTTGTTCAGAGGGGCATTTAAGGGTCAACCACATTGCTGTGGGGTCTGGAGTCAGAGTGTAGGCCCAGACTGGGTAAGGGACAACAGGTTTCCTTCCCTAAAGGGGGATGAGTGAACCAGATGGGGTTTTTTAATGACGATCGACAATTAATTCCAGATTTTTATTGAATTCAAGTTTTGCCATCCGCCTGTGGTGGGATTTGAACCCAGGTCATTACCCCTGGGTCTCTGGGATAGTAGCCCAGTGACACTACCACTACCCCACCGCCTCCCCCAACCATTACCATTCCCTTTGCCATTTGCTTCACGGCACCTTTTCATTTAATCTCTCTTAGTTTACCCAGACCCTTCCTTTGTTCAATTCGACCATCCGGTCCTTTCAAATCCATCGCGTTTCTCCCTCTGTTCTGTTCCAAAGAAAAGCCGCACTGGACTCAAATCCCTAACCCTGTTTCTCTCTCCGCAGTTGTTGCCATTCCCACCAAGTATTTCCTGTATTTTGTTAGGTACAGGATATCCCAGCCTTTATAGGGGCCTAGGGTACAAGAGCAGGGAGGTTATGTTAAACGTGTATAAAACACTGGTTCAGCCTCAACTGGAGTATTGTGTCCAGTTCTGGGCTCCGCACTTTAGGAAGGATGTGAAGGCTTTAGAGAGAGAGAGCGCGGAAAAGATTGACGAGAATGGTTCCAGGGATGAGGAACTTCAGTGACGTGGAGAGATTGGAGAAGCTGGGACTGTTCTCCTTGGAGAAGAGAAGGTTGAGGGGAGATTGGATCGAGGTGTTTAAAATCATGAGGGGTCTGGGCAGAGTCGATGGGGAGAAACTGTTCCCGTTGGTGGAAGGATCGAGAACCAGAGGGACACAGATTTAAGGCGATTGGTGAAAGAAGCAACGGCGACATGAGGAGAAACTTTTTCACACAGCGAGTGTTTAGGATCTGGAACACACTGTCTGAGAGTGTGGGGGAGACAAGGTCAATCGAGTGGTTAGGATCTGGAACGCACTGTCTGAGAGTGTGGGGGAGACAAGGTCAATCGAGTGGTTAGGATCTGGAACGCACTGTCTGAGAGTGTGGGGGAGACAGGGTCAATCGAGTGGTTAGGATCTGGAACGCACTGTCTGAGAGTGTGGGGGAGACAGGGTCAATCGAGTGGTTAGGATCTGGAACGCGCTGTCTGAGAGTGTGGGGGAGACAGGGTCAATCGAGTGGTTAGGATCTGGAACGCACTGTCTGAGAGTGTGGTGGAGACAGGGTCAATCGAGTGGTTAGGATCTGGAACGCACTGTCTGCTCTGATGATCATCCACAGTGTCGCATTGCTCTGGATCACGGGAATTCCATCCCCTGCTCAAGAACCCTCCCTATATTCGGCTGCGCTCCCCAGTGGACCGGCTTCATGTTAGTGAAGTCACGGTGCAGAAAGAGGGGCCATTCAGCCCATCGAGTCAGCGCCATTCATTTTAATCCCGCTTCTCCACACCCCCGGTCCGAAGCCTTGCAGGTTCCAGCGCTCCAGATTCAGGTCCAGGTACCGTTTAAACACTCTATCTAGGTCCCCCGTCATTTTGTACCCCTCAATTACCTCACCACCCCCCCCTCCAAGCCTCCTCCGTTCTGAGGAAAACAACCCCAGCCTATCCCATCTCCCCTCATCGCTGCGATTTTCCAGCCCGGCCAACATTCTTGTAAATCTCCTCCGCCCTCTCTCTCTCTCTCTCTCTCTCTCTCTCTCTCTCCAGAGCAATGATGTCCTCCCCTGGAACATGCCAGAGGCTGGAGTGAACCCCACTGTCTGAGAGCGTGGAGCGAGAGCCAGTGGACCAGCTGCTCTAGGTTCTCACAATGAAAGCCCTGCATTCCTTTAGCGCCCTTCGCCACCTCAGGGCTTCACAGCCAATGGGGGTCATCGGACTGAGGTGTCGTCGCCATTGCGATGTCAAAAAAAAACTCAGCAGCCCACTGGTCAGCACAGCAAGCTCCCACAGCAATGTGAAAATGGTCCAATCGTTTGACTGCCAATATTGGGTTGATGGATAAGTACTGGGCACTGAGGAGGACAGTGCTGCACTCCCTCAGTACTGACCCTCCGACAGTGCGGCGCTCCCTCAGTACTGACCCTCCGACAGTGCGGCGCTCCCTCAGTACTGACCCTCCGACAGTGCGGCGCTCCCTCAGTACCGACCCTCCGACAGTGCGGCGCTCCCTCAGCACTGACCCTCCGACAGTGCGGCACTCCCTCAGCACTGACCCTCCGACAGTGCGGCACTCCCTCAGTACTGACCCTCCGACAGTGCAGCACTCCCTCAGCACTGACCCTCCAACAGTGCAGCACTCCCTCAGCACTGACCCTCCGACAGTGCGGCACTCCCTCAGTACTGACCCCCCGACAGTGCGGCACTCCCTCAGTACTGACCCTCCGACAGTGCGGCACTCCCTCAGTACTGACCCTCCGACAGTGCGGCGCTCCCTCAGTACTGACCCTCCGACAGTGCAGCACTCCCTCAGTACTGACCCTCCGACAGTGCAGCACTCCCTCAGTGCTGCCAGTGTGGTGTCAGCCTGGATTATGGGGTGATATCATTGGATTGGGGGTTTAATCGATGATGTTGTAGCTGTGCGAGATTGAGAGACAGAGGGAGGTGTTGAAGGCTCTACTGTCTGACCATGTGTGATATATCTGAGCAGCTGTGGACATAGAGAGATCCTTCGAAAGTATCAGCTGTTTCAAATCTCTCCACTTTTAGTCAGTGTTTTTTATTCGGAAGGGGAAGTGGTGAACTATATAGACAGCTGGGACAATCTGTGCTTGTCCATCACTTTCTATTTTTCTCTCTGTCCCTCTTTCTCTCTCTCTCTCTCTGGCTCTCTGTCTCTGTCTCTCCTTCTATCTCTCTCTTTCTCTCACTCTCTGTCTCTCCCTCTCACTCTCTCTCTCCCTCCTCCCACTCTCTGACTCTCTGTCTCTGTCTCCAGGGCTCACTCTCTCTCTATTCCTATCTCTCTGCCTCTCCCTTTGTTTCTTTCTGCCGCTTGTTCTCTCTCTCCATGTCACTTTGTATTTCTCTTCTGTCTATCCCTTTCTCTATTTCTCTGTCACTCTGTCCCTCTCTCCATGTCTCTCTCTATCTCTCCACGTCTCTCTCTCTCTATCTCTCCATGCCTCTCTCTTTCTCTCCATTCCACTCTCTATCTCTCCATGTCTCTCCCTCTCTCAATATTCCTATGTCTCTCTCATTCTATCTCTCCATGTCTCTATCTCTATCTATGTCTCTCTCTTTATCTCCCCATGCCTCTCTCTCTCTCTAGCTCTCCATGTCTGTCTCTCGCTATCTCTCCATGTCTCTCTATCTCTCCATTCCACTCTCTATCTCTTCATGTCTCTCTCTCTCTCCTTGTCTCTCTCTCTCTATCTCCCCATGTCTCTCTCTCCATGTCTCCCTTTCTCTATCTCTCCATGCCTCTCTGTCTCTCCATGTCCCTCTATCTCTCCATATCTCTCTCTCTATTTCCACATGCCTCTCTCAATCTATCTTTCCATGTCTCTCTCTCTCTCCATATCTCTCTCTCTCTGTCTCTCCATGTCTCTCTCTCTCTCCATATCTCTCTCTCTATTTCCACATGCCTCTCTCAATCTATCTCTCCATGTCTCTTTATCTCTCCATGTCTCTCTCTCTCGATCTCTCCATGTCTCTCTCTCCATGTCTCTCTCTATCTCTCCATGCCTCTCTCTCTCTAACTGTCCACGTCTCTCTCTCTACCTCTCCATTCCACTCTCTATCTCTCCATGTCTCTCTCTATCTCTCCATGCCTCTCTCTCTAACTGTCCACGTCTCTCTCTCTACCTCTCCATTCCACTCTCTATCTCTCCATGTCTCTCTCTCCTTGTCTCTCTCTCTCTATCTCCCCATGCCTCTCTTTCTCCATGTCTCTCTCTCTCCAACTCTCCATGTCTCTCTCTCTGTCTTCCCATGTCTCTCTCTCTATCTCTCTGTGTGTGTCTCTCTCTCTATCTCTCCATGTCTCTTTCTTTCGATCTCTCCATGTCCCTCTCTTTAACTCCATGTCTCTCCCTCTATCTCCCCATGTCTCTCTCTCTCCCTACCTCTCCACGTCTCTAACTTTCCATGTCTCTCTCTCTCTATCTCCCCATGTCTCTCTCTCATTCTGTCTATCTCTCCATGTCTCTCTATCTCTCCATGCCTCTCTTGCTCTCTCTCTCTCTCTCTATCCTTCCATGTCTCCCTCTATCTCTTTCCCCTGTTTCTCTGCCGATTATCTTTCAGGGAGGTTGTGTTGAACGTGTATAAAACACTGGTTCAGCCTCAGCTGGAGTATTGTGTCCAGTTCTGGAGCACCAACACTTTAGGAAGATGACGATGACCTTGGGAGGAAGCTCAGTGCAGACGCCCCAGAATGATACCTGGGCTCCGAGGGTTAAAGTACCAGTTGAGATCACACAGATCAGGGTTGTGGTCCCTGAAATGTAATTGGTTAAAGTTTGTCAGATATTGAGGGGGAATAACCAGGCCAATAGAGAGAGGGCTGGGGGAGGGGGGTCTCAGAGGAGGGAACAGGGCATAAAGAATCAAGGCAAACTGTTCAGGAATGGGATTAGGTAACACTTCTCCACATAAAGGGTGGTAGAAGTTTGGAACTCTCTTCGACAAACCTCAATTGATGTGAGATAAGTTAATTTTCAGTCGGAGATTGAGAAATCTTCCCTGTCCAAAGAGTTTAACGGATATGGGGGCTCAGGCTGATATTTGGAGTTAAGACGCAGCTCATTGAAGGGGGAGAGCAGGCTTGAGGGGCTGAATGGCCTTCTCCTGTTCTTGTGTAACAAGACGAGGAGGGGCCGAATGGCCTCCTCCTGTTCCTGTGTAACAGGCTTGAGGAAGGGGCTGAATGGGGCCTCCTCCTGTTCCTGTGTAACAGGCTCGAGGAGGGGGGTGAATGGGAGCCTCCTCCTGTTCCTGTGTAACAGGCTCGAGGAGGAGGGGCTGAATGGCCTCCTCCTGTTCCTGGGTTCCTAACTTCTCCTGATGGGAAAATCCCTCTTATCTCTCATCAAGAAAAAGAGAAAATCGTGGACAATGCTGGAAAGATTTGAAAATAGCACCTTTATTGATGATGACACGTTAGAGAATTTCTTTTTAATAAATAAATTAAATAACATTTTGAATAAATAAATATTAATTATAGAGCGGTGACGCTGTGGAGTGGTGTGTAATGCAGGCAAGAGAGGGAAGAGGTCACAGTGAATGGTGTTTATTCCCTTTCCCCCCCTCTCTCTCTCTAACCCAGGGACCACTGGACAGTGATCAGGAGCAGGAACCCTGGCTGATTTCCCCTCTCTCTCTCTAACCCAGGGGTCACTGGGCAATGATCAGGAGCAGGAACCCTGGCTGATTTCCCCTCTCTCTCTAACCCAGGGGTCACTGGACAGTGATCAGGAGCAGGAAGCCTGGCTGATTTCCCCTCTCTCTCTCTAACCCAGGGGTCACTGGACAGTGATCAGGAGCAGGAACCCTGGCTGATTTCCCCTCTCTCTCTCTAACCCAGGGGTCACTGGACAGTGATCAGGAGCGGGAAGCCTGGCTGATTTCCCCTCTCTCTCTCTAACCCAGGGGTCACTGGACAGTGATCAGGAGCGGGAACCCTGGCTGATTTCCTCTCTCTCTCTCTAACCCAGGGGTCACTGGACAGTGATCAGGAGCAGGAACCCTGGCTGATTTCCCCCCTCTCTAACCCAGGTATCACTGGACAGTGATCAGGAGCGGGAACCCTGGCTGATTTCCCCTCTCTCTCTCTAACCCAGGGATCACTGGACAGTGATCAGGAGCAGGAACCCTGGCTGATTTCCCCTCTCTCTCTCTCTAACCCAGGGATCACTGGACAGTGATCAGGAGCAGGAACCCTGGATGATTTCCCCCCTTTCTCTCCCCTGGTTGATAGGGGACTGCTTTTGCCTGTTTTTGATGGAGGAATCTCCACTCTAGCCCCTCTCTCCCTCCCTCTGACATAGGAATTGCTCACGCTGTTTTACCTATCAGCTATTCCAAACCCTTTGTGATATCTGAATCTCCCGCCCATTTTCCGCACCCTGCTAGGCCATTGACCTTTTATCCCGGGTGCCATGGTGACAGGCTTCGGGCCTAGTTTGGGCCTGCTCTGGGGTTCATTCTAACCACTGTCCGCTGATCTGACAAATTCCTCTACAAAAAGAAAAGGACATGGCCTGGATAACCTTTGCGTCTATTCTTCCCTCCCTCCCTGTCCTCCTCCCCAATTGCTATTCCTCCCCCTCCACCGGCCCTCGAAAGGTCGGCCATCTTGAAAATGCGCCAAGGGCGTTACCACTCATCCATCCTGCCCCGCCATTGGCTGGCGGGAGGTCGGAGGGCAACCCGTGGCAACGTGAGGGTGGGGAAATGGGGGGTGGAGAGGGAGGGAGGGGGCGAGTCGTGGGGGGATTATGGGGTGACCGTGAAGCTTTTGTTAAAGGCTCTGTCACCACTGGGGCCTAGGTGCTCAGGCAAGTGGAGTTGGGGGAGGGAGGGAGCTGTTAGGCCCTCTGCCTCCCTACGCCTTCTGGGGATCTTGAGGGAGGGAGGGAGGGAGGGAGTCGAATCCAGACTGAGGCAGTGAAGGGGGAGGGGAGGGTCGTCTACGGAGGAGGCTCAGGGTGCTTGGAAGGTGGACTGGGAATGTTTCGTTGCGTGAGTGAGTGAGCGTGCGAGGTCGAGTGAGCGAATGTGCGTTAGTATAAGGCACGGCTGTGAGGGTCCACATCCCCCACCCTCCCCTCCGGCCCAGGGAGTGGTGGTGGTGGTGGGTGGGTGGTTGTTGCCGGGGTACAGGTTCACAGCCCCCGATAGTCCAAACGGACCACCAGGCCCCCGAGACGCTTCTTCAGGCGATTGAAGTCCTTCGCCGACCGCAGGAGCCAACCCTCCAGCTCCCTCATCAGCCAGAAGTGGTCCAGCTTGCGGAGAAAGTCACTGGAGGCGGGCACCAGCCCCTGGGCCCCGGGCGGAGGGGGCAGGGTGGGGGGCTGGGGGTACCCCAGGGAGGTCACCAGGCCCGAGATGCTGACGGTCAGGCCCTGGACGCTGGTGCAGAAGTGCTGGAAGGTGTGGCGCAGGGCCGGGTTGGCCAGGTCACGGTTCACGTCCCCGAGGCACCTCAGGAGGAGGCCGTAGGCGCGCAGGTTCTCCGTCAGGCGCAGGCGGTCATCCAGGTTCCGCCAGACGCTCACCTCCAGCGTGGCGCTGGGGATGGCCTCCGTCCGGTTGAGCCGGGGCGGGTCGAAGTCCGGGCTGTCGAAGGGGGGTCCCAGGTAGTCCATCTGTGGACGGGACGGAGAACAACGGGTGGGGAGAGGGAAACATGGTGAGACAGGTACAGAGGAAACCTCCACCCTCAAACCCAACCCTCCACCCTCAAACCCAAACCTCAACCCTCAAACCCAAACCTCCACCCTCGAACCCAATCCTCCACCCTCAAACCCAAACCTCCACCCTCACACCCAACCCTCAACCCTCAAACCCAAACCTCCACCCTCAAAACTCAAACCTCCACCCTCAAACCCAACCTTCCACCCTCAAACCCAATCCTCCACCCTCAAACCCAACCCTCAACCCTCAAAACCCAACCCCCAACCCTCAAACCCAACCCTCCACCCTCAAACCCAACCCTCCACCCTCAAACCCAACCCTCAATCCTCAAAACCCAACCCCAACCCTCAAACCCAACCCTCAACCCTCAAACCCAACCCTCAACCCTCGAAACTCAAACCTCCACCCCAAACCTCCACCCTCAAACCCAACCCTCCACCCATAAAACTCAACCCTCCCCCTCAACCCTCAACCCCCCAACCCTCAAAACTCAATCCCTCCAAACCCTAACCCCTCCTCAAAACTCAACCCCTCCAAACCCCAACCCCCCTCGAAACTCAACCCCTCCAAACCCCAACCCCCCTCAAAACTCAACACCTCCAAACCCAACACCTCCAAACCTCAAACCCCAAAACCCCTCAAATCTCAACCCCTCCAAACCTCAAACCCCAAAACCCCTCAAAACTCAACCCCTCCAAACCTCAAACCTCAAAACCCCTCAAAACTCAACCCCTCCAAACCCCAACCCCTCCTCAAAACTCAACCCCTCCAAACCCCAACCCCCCTCAAAACCCAACCCCTCCAAACCTCAAACCCCAACCCTCAAAATGCAACACCTCCAAACCCCAACACCCCCTCAAAACTCAACCCCTCCAAACCTCAAATCCAAATCCCCCCATAAAACTCAAATCCTCCAAACCTCAAACCCCAAAACCCCTCAAAACTCAACCCCTCCAAACCTCAAACCCCAAAACCCCCCTCAAAACTCAGCCCCAACCCTCAAAACTCAACCCCTCCAAACCCCAAACCCCCCTCAAAACTCAACCCCTCCAAACCCCAACCCCCCTCATAACTCTACCGCTCTAAACCTCGAACCCCAAAACCCCTCAAAACTCAACCCCTCCAAACCTCAAACCCCAAAACCCCCCAAAACTCAACCCTCAACCTCAAACCTAAATCCCCCCCTCAAAACTCAACCCCAACCTCAAACCCAAATCCCCCCATAAAACTCAACCCCTCCAAACCTCAAACCCCAAAATCCCCCTCAAAACTCAACCCCCAACCCTCAAAACTCAACCCCTCCAAACCTCAAACCCCCCTCAAAACTCAATCCTCCAACCTCAAAACTCAACACCACCTCCAAACCCAACCCCTCCAACCTCAAAACTCAACCCCTCCAAACCTCGAACCCGAAAACCCCCTCAAAACTAAACACCCCCAAACCTCAAACCCCAACCCCCCTATAAAACTCAATCCCTAACCCTCAAAACTCAACCCCTCCAAACCTCAAACCCCAAATCCCCTCAAAACTCAACCCCTCCAAACTTCAAACCCCAAATCCCCCTCAAAACTCAACCCCTCCAAACTTCAAACCCCAAATCCCCCTCAAAACTCAACCCCTCCAACCCTCAAACCCCAAAACCCCTCAAAGCTCAACCCCCCCAAACCTTGAACCCCTAAACCCCCTCAAAACTCAACACCACCTCCAACCCCAACCCCTCCAATCTCAAAACTCAACTCTTCCAAACCTCAAACCCCAAAACCCCCTCAAAACTCAACCCCCAACCCTAAAACCCCCTCAAAACACAACCCCCCCCAAACCTTGAACCCCTAAACCCCCTCAAAACTCAACCCTCCAACCTCAAACACCAAAACCCCCTCATAACTCAACCCTCCAACCTAAAAGTCAACCCCCCCAAACCCCTCTCAAATCTCAATCCTCCAGCCCTCAAACCCCCCCTCAAAACACAACCCCTCCAAACCTTGAACCCCAAAACCCAACCCCCAACGCTCAATCCCTCCAGTCTCAACCCCCTCAAACCTCAAACCCCCCAAATCTCAAACCCCCTCAAACTTCCCCCAGACCTCAAATCCCCTCAAACCTCAACCTCCTCAAACCTCAAACCTCGAAAACCACCATCCCCCAAACCCTCAAACCCCCCAAAACCCAAACCTCAAACTTCCCCCAAACCTCAAATCCCCTCAAACTCAACCCCCTCAAACCTCAACCCTCTCAAACCTCAAACCCCCCAAACCTCAACCCCAACCCTCAAACCTCAAACCCCCCCAAACCTCAAACCCCCCAAACCTCAAACCCCCCAAACCCTCAAACCTCAAACCCCCTCAAACCCCCCAAACCTCCCCCCAAACCTGAAACCTACCAAACCTTAACCCCCCCAAACGTCAAACACCCCTCCAACCTTAAGCCCCCCAAACCCAACCCCCACCCCCCACCCCCCAACACAGTGTTTCTCCTTTCCTAAACAGTCAGTCACAGTGCCTTCCATGGGAATTGGTCCAGAGTCGAGGGAATTCTGGAACATCAACACCTCGTCTCCACTATCTCCCTAGTCGCCTCTTTCAAAGCCCCAGCATTCAGATTGTCTGGTCTAGGGGGTTCATCGTCACTTACAGCCCCAGTGATATCGCCTGTACTATTGATATTGCCTGTACCATTGATATTGCCTGTACCATTGATATCGCCTGTACCATTGATATCGCCTGTACCATTGAAATCGCCTGTACTATTGATATCGCCTGAACTATTGATATCACCTGCACTATTGATAATGCCTGTACTTTTTCCTTCATTCTACTGATTTTGACAAGTCCCTCATTCTGGCCAGGCCCTTGACTCCCCATTATTTCCAGGAAGGTTTTTTTTTTTGGGGTCTTCCACGACACAAGGTATTTCTTTCATGTCCCTGCCATTTCTTGTATTTCTCTCATTCCTCTCAAAGGCTATGGGCCCTGACAATATTCCAGCAATAGTACTGAAGACTTGTGCTCCAGAACTTGCCGCGCCCCTAGCCAAGCTGTGTCAGTACAGCTACAACACTGGCATCTACCCGGCTATGTGGAAAATTGCCCAGGTATGTCCTGTACACAAAAAGCAGGACAAATCCAACCCGGCCAATTACCGCCCCATCAGTCTCCTCTCCATCATCAGTAAAGTAATGGAAGGGGCCATCAACAGTGCTATCAAGCGGCACTTGCTTAGCAATAACCTGCTCACTGATGCCCAGTTTGGGTTCCGCCAGGGTCACTCAGCTCCTGACCTCATTACAGCCTTGGTTCAAACATGGACAAAAGAGCTAAACTCCCGAGGTGAGGTGAGAGTGACTGCCCTTGACATCAAGGCAGCATTTGACCGAGTGTGGCATCAAGGAGCCCTAGCAAAACTGGAGTTGATGGGATTCGGGGGAAAACTCTCCGCTGGTTGGAGTCATACCGAGCACAAAGGAAGATGGTTGTGGTTGTTGGAAGTCAGTTATCTCAGCTCCAGGACATCACTGCAGGAGTTCCTCAGGGTAGTGTCCTCGGCCCAACCATCTTCAGCTGCTTCATCAATGACCTTCCTTCCATCATAAGGTCAGAAGTGGGGATGTTCGCTGATGATTGCACAATGTTCAGCACCATTCGCAACTCCTCAGATACTGAAGCAGCCCATGTCCAAATGCAGCAAGACCTGGGCAATATCCAGGCTTGGGCTGACAAGGAGCAAGTAACATTCACACCACACAAGTGTCAGGCAATGACCATCTCCAACAAGAAAGAATGTAACCATTGCCCCTTGACATTCAATGGCATTACCATCACTGAATCCCCCACTGTCAACATCCTGGGGGTTACCATTGACCAGAAACTGAACTGGACGAGCCATATAAATACTGTGGCTACAAGAGCAGGTCAGAGGCTGGGAATCCTGCGGAGAGTAACTCACCTCCTGACTCCACAAAGTCTGTCCACCATCTACAAGGCACAAGTCAGGAGTGTGATGGGATACTCCCCTCTTGCCTGGATGAGTGCAGCTCCCACAACACTCAAGAAGCTCGACACCATCCAGGACAAAGCAGCCCCGCTTTATTGACACCCCATCCACAAACATTCACTCCCTCCACCACCGACGCACAGTAGCAGCAGTGTGTGTACCATCTACAAGATGCACTGCAGCAACTCACCAAGGCTCCTTCAACAGCACCTTCCAAACCCACGACCACTACCATCTAGAAGGACAAGGGCAGCAGACACATGGGGAACACCCACCACCTGGAAGTTCCCCTCCGAGCCACTCACCATCCCGACTTGGGAAGAGATCGGCCGTTCCTTCACTGTCGCTGGGTCAAAATCCTGGAACTCCCTCCCTAACAGCGCTGTGGGTGCACCTACACCACATGGGACTTCAGCAGTTCAAGAAGGCAGCTCACCCCCACCTTCTGAAGGGGCAATTAGGGATGGGCAATAAATGCTGGGCCCAGCCAGCGACGCCCACATCCCGTGAATGAATAAAAAAAACTCACCTCTTGTACCAAGGCTGCTTGCTCTGTTTTGATTTAAGGCCCTACTTTCGGGCTTAACTAAATCATACTCAAACTCAGTATTGACCATATTATGATCACTATTCCCTAATGGCCCTTTACTACAAGGTTATTAAGGAACCATTTCTCATTATACAACATGGGTTGCAAAACCCTAAATCCCAACCCCAAACTGAACCCTAAACTCCCAACATCAAATGTCAACTTCAGCCCCTGAGACAGGGTCAGAGAAAGGGTCAGGGAGAGTGGTCAACAAGGAGGTCAGTGAGGTGTCAGTGAGGAACCAGACAGGGGTCAAGAAGGGGTCAACGAGGGGATAAGAGGCAAGCAAAGGGTCAGGAAGGCAACTGTGAGGGGTCAGTGGTGAGGTCATTGAAGGGTTTTTGAGGGGTTCAGTGGGAGGACAAGTGAGGGGTCAGTGAGGGTCAGAAAGTGGCTTGACAAGAGCTTCTGTGAGGGGGAGTTCACAGAGGGGTCAGCAATGGAGCCCACAAGACTTCAGCAAAGTGCTGAGAGAGAGGGTCGGGGAGAGGTCAGGAAGCGGTCAATCGAATGCTCAGCAAGGGGTCTGGGATGGGTCAGGGAGGGGTCAAGCAGGGACCTACCTGGGGTGGAAGGGGGTGGGTGGGAGGGAGAGGTAAATGAGGGTTCAGCGCGGTAAAAAGGGGGTCAACGGTGGGGTCAAAGGGTAGAGAGGGGTCATTGAGGGGAGCTGCGAGGAGCCAGGAAGGGGTCAGCCTGGGGTCAGGTCAGGGGTCAGTCAGTGAAGGGGCAGCCAGGGGTCAACAAGGGGGTCAGCCAGGGGTCAACAAGGGGGTCAGCCAGGGGTCAACAAAGAGGTCAGCCAGGGGTCAGCGAGACATCCTGAGTCTGCTCCTTACGTAGTTGATGGTGAGGGTCTGCAGCTGCCTCTCCAGGTACTTGGTGAGTTCATATGTCTTCTGGATGGAGATGCTGATGGTCCCATCTTGGAGGCGGAGAGCTCGAGCATCCCGGACATTGAGGAGCAGAGGCACGAGGAACACCAGAAAGATCCCTGCTTAGTAAAGGGGCAGAGGTAAACTCAGTGCCAGCAACTAGAGGGGTAAATCACAGCAACTGGCAACAAGACCCCAGAGGAGGTAACAGGGCAGGCGAGCAAATGTTTGACCAAGTCAGGGGTTTTAAGGAGACTTTGAAAGGATGGGAGACAGAGAGAGAGAGAGAGAAAGAGATAGAGAGAGACAGAGACACAGAGAGCGAGACAGAGACAGAGAGAGAGAGAGATAGAGAGAGACAGAGATAGAGAGAGAGCGACAAAGAGACACATAGACTGGGAGACAGAGAGAGAGAGACAGAGAGAGAGAGAGAGAGAGACAGAGAGAGAGAGAGAGAGAGAGACAGGGAGAGAGAGAGAGAGAGAGACAGGGAGAGAGAGAGAGAGACAGGGAGAGAGAGAGAGACAGAGGGAGAGAAAATGAGAGAGACAGAGGCAGAGGGAGAGACAGATAGAAGGGGAAATCGACAGAGGGGGAGGGAGATGGGGGGAGAGAGATAGAGGGGGAGAGAGAGAGAGAGAGACAGAGAGAGAGACAGAGAGAGACAGAGTAAGGCATAGAGAGAGAGAGAGATACAGAGAGACAGAGAAAGAGACAGAAACAGAGATTGATACACACCGGCAGAGAGAGACAGAGAGAGAGACAGAGAGGGACAGAGAGGGACAGAGAGGCAGAGGGAGAGGCAGAGAGAGAGACAGAGACAGTGAGGGACAGAGAGAGAGAGAGACAGAGACAGTGAGGGACAGAGAGAGAGAGAGGCAGAGAGAGAGAGAGAGAGGCAGAGAGAGAGTCAGAGAGAGAGAGGTATAGAGAGAGAGAGATAGAGAGACAGAGAAAGAGACAGTAACAGAGAGAGATATAGAAAGAGACAGAGAGGAAGAGAGAGAGAGAGAGTAAGAGAGAGGTATAGAGAGTGACGGAGAGAGTGAGAGTGAAAGTGCAAGTGAGCAGGAAAGAGAGAGTGATCAAGAAATTGAGAGTGAGAGGGAGTGACTGAGAGACAGGCAGGAGTGAGCGAGGGCGTGAAATTGAGTGAGAAAGGGAGGGCGAGAGAAAAGGCGAGTGAGGTTGTGTGGGAAAATGAGAGTGCGGGACAAAGGGAGAATGAGTGTGTGAGAGTGAGAGTGAGTGGGAAAATGAAAGTGAGTGAGTGGGAAAGTGTGAGAGAGAGAAACGGAGAGCAAAAGTGTGTATCTGAGAACCAACTGCAGGAGGAGTGATGTTGGGAGGGGGGTGGGAGTGGGAGAGAGAGAGCGAGAGAGAGAGCGAGAGAGCGATAGAGTGAGAGAGAGAGAGTGAGAGAGCGAGAGAGAGAGAGCAATAGAGTGAGAGAGAGAGCGATAGAGTGAGAGAGAGAGAGAGAGCGATAGAGTGAGTGAGAGAGAGAGAGAGCGATAGAGTGAGGGAGTGAGAGAGAGTGATAGAGTGAGAGAGAGAGAGTGAGAGAGAGAGAGAGAGAGAGCGATAGAGTGAGAGAGAGAGAGCGATAGAGTGAGAGAGAGAGAGCGAGCGATAGAGTGAGAGAGAGAGAGCGATAGAGTGAAAGAGAGAGAGCGATAGAGTGAGAGAGAGAGCGATAGAGTGAGAGAGAGAGAGAGCGATAGAGTGAGAGAGAGAGAGAGAGAGAGCGATAGAGTAAGGGAGTGAGAGAGAGTGATAGAGTGAGAGAGAGAGTGAGAGAGAGAGAGAGCGATAGAGTGAGAGAGAGAGAGAGAGCGATAGAGTGAGAGAGAGAGAGAGAGCGATAGAGTGAGAGAGAGAGAGAGAGAGAGCGATAGAGTGAGAGAGAGAGAGCGATAGAGTGAGAGAGTGAGAGAGAGTGATAGAGTGTGAGAGAGAGAGAGAGAGAGAGAGAGAGCGATAGAGTGAGAGAGTGAGAGAGAGAGTGATAGAGTGAGAGAGAGAGAGAGAGAGCGATAGAGTGAGAGTGAGAGAGAGAGAGAGAGAGCGATAGAGTGAGAGAGTGAGAGAGAGAGAGAGAGAGAGCGATAGAGTGATAGAGTGAGAGAGAGAGAGAGAGAGAGAGCGATAGAGTGATAGAGTGAGAGAGAGAGAGAGAGCGCTAGAGTGAGAGAGAGAGTGAGAGAGAGCGATAGAGTGAGAGAGAGAGCGATAGAGTGAGAGAGAGAGAGCGATAGAGTGAGAGAGTGAGAGAGAGTGAGAGAGAGAGAGAGAGCGATAGTGAGAGAGTGAGAGATAGAGAGTGAGAGAGAGAGAGCGATAGAGTGAGAGAGAGCAATAGAGTGAGAGAGAGAGAGCGATAGAGTGAGAGAGTGAGAGAGAGAGAGCGATAGAGAGAGTGAGAGAGAGAGAGCGATAGAGTGAGAGAGAGAGCGATAGAGTGAGAGAGTGAGAGAGAGAGAGTGAGAGAGAGAGAGAGCGATAGAGTGAGAGAGAGAGCGATAGAGTGAGAGAGAGAGAGCGATAGAGTGAGAGAGTGAGAGAGAGTGATAGAGTGAGAGAGAGAGTGAGAGAGAGAGAGAGAGCGATAGAGTGAGAGAGAGAGAGCGATAGAGTGAGAGAGAGAGCGATAGAGTGAGAGAGAGAGAGAGAGCGATAGAGTGAGAGAGAGAGAGAGTGAGAGAAAGAGAAAGCATACATGATCACACAATTAAATTACTAAAATTACAACTTCTCAAGGGGCAATTAGGGATGGGCAATAAATGCTGGGCCCGGCCAGCGACGCCCACATCCCACGAATGAATTTTTAAAAAGGCGCTGGAAGAGTTGTACCTTACAAGTCAACAGCCTGAGAGTTGGAAAGTGGGATTGAGGCTGGTGAGCTATTTTTCAGCCAACGCAGACACAAGGGGCCAAGTGGCCTCCCTTCTGTGCTGTAAAGCCTTCTGTTTCTCTGTGTGAGCGAATGAGAGAGCGTGAACGAGAGAGCGAGACAGAGAGTGAGGGGGTGGGCGGGAGAGTAAGGGAGAGTGAGTTCCAGCGGGAACGAGAGTTGGAGAGAAAATGAGAAATGATATGGACGTGAGGCTGAGAGAGAGAGAAAGCAGAAAGAAGAAGATGGTGTGAGCGAGAGTGCAGGGGACGGCGTAAGCGAGAGCAAGGCGATAAGTGAGAATCGGAGAACAGGGATGAGAAGGTGAGGAGGAATCTAACTCTGTGCGAGCGTGAGGGTTGAACACAGAGGCAGAAACTGAGACCCAGAGAGCGTGAGTGAGAAAGTGAGCATGGAGGGCAGTGTGAGCAA